>NC_071976.1:22177374-22278233 GCF_026283585.1 Hylaeus volcanicus
ATACTTTAAGTTTCTTCATTTTAAAGACATTCGCTTTAACTATGAAACATATGCACGTCCAATGTGTCTGTCAGAGTGACCTCACTTTTTAAGGTATAAAGTTCAACTATGGATAACGTATGACAAATGATATAATTCTAAGGTGTGCTTAAATACCTAGCTTTATAGAATTGATCAAAATATTGATATTCGAATGAAAATTTAGGTTTTTTAAAAATGTAGAGGTACTTTCAAAAAGGTATATAATACATTTCCAATTTACTTATTAAGGCCATTTGCCGCTTATTTGTAGAATTAGTACAAAATTCAAATTCATTTCGAGTAAGTGATATTCTGAATCACGCAGCCAGCTTCATTAAAGGTAAAAGACAACAAACGATATACGTAACTGCTTTCTGAAACTTTAAAGGTAAACGGGTGGAATTTGATTACCTTCGATGTAATTAGGACATAGGAGTTATGTACATTATCTATAAGGTATGAGCAGTAGCGAATATAAACAGTATTGACAGCAGTCAATATAAACATTGAAGAGTCAATAACACATACTTGCCCAATAGCTATTTTTGCATATTCAACTTCTGAAATTGCATACGTTGCGAAATACATTCTGGAAAGTTGGACTCCGATTTCGTTACAGCGATTTCGTATGGAACTCACACTTCTCTACCGATAGCGAAATGTCATTACCACTTCAGCGTATGATTTTGATCAAAACGATTCACTCATACCATGTTCCCAACGATCTGTATACTTATATGTGATTATCTTTCGTTTCACATAGATGCTACTCCGATTGATAAGTCATGCCATTCGCTTTGCATCGAGATTATAGAATTATTTGATACTTTAAAAAATATTACATGAAATCTGTAGTTCATTTTCCGTCACTTAAAACGAACAATTTTGAAAAGTCACAGAGAAAATATTTGAAGAAAGGCAGGGTGAAGACTGAAATGATGGACGAAACGGAATGTGTTCATTCTGGATTCATGAATACATTTATTAGTGAGTCCTCCTAGTCGTAGACGTCGAGACATGCAGAAATGTCAAGGTCCTTTTCAATTTCTCAAACGAAATGCTCAACTTTTATTTCTACAGCCTGGTTCATCGTATGCGTACGAATTGGTAGAGGATCGAAAACATGCTGAAAAAGGACCACTTTGATGACGAGTTTGTACGAAAGTTCGTATCGCTACAAACAAAAGCATCAGCTAACGTTATGATGCAAAATCAATGGGAGTGCAATTTGTAATCAGAGCTACCCTTGTAATTGTATCAGTAAAATTGCCGCCCTCGACTTACACTAATAACAACAGAATTGGAGCAGTGACTGTTAGCGGTATATATTCTAGGGAGAAACAAAGATCAGTCGTGAATCGAACTGATAGTCGTTTTTGATCAGATGATATGGTCAGTACACGCATGGCCGACTACTCGGCCAACTATAACACTCTGATTTTCATGAAGAAAATATTACTGATACAACTCGGATAGAACATCGACGTACATTAAACAAATATTTTTACATTGGCTGATATTTATTTGTAATGATTGAACAGTAACCTAAATTGTGAATGGAATATCAATTTACTGCCTCTAAATTAATGGAGGTGTAAAAAAAATGAAAGGCAATTTAAATGTTTAATTGAAAAATTACTGCGAATAATGCTTTACAGAAACTTGCTATCCCACATTCTTATTAACTCAGGATTGTCCTATCTTTTTTCTACAACACTTGGCTAGAACTAGAAATCGAAATATTCGAATACTTTCTAAATTCCTTCTCCAACAGTAGTCTAGAATTTTTGAATGCTCTTGACTGTTTGATAAGAATAGACACTCAACCGAACAACCCCATGTACAGCATGCCCCTAACAACGATCTCAATGTAATCCAGGTAGAGTCGGTACGTGCTAAGTACGCGCAGTTAACAATTTCTTATCGCGATGTAGCCACTCCATGCTTCGTACTCTTGAGAACAGAAAACTACGTGTTCCAACGAAATCATTTTTTTTCACAATGAGCCATTGAACGTTTCACCGTGGTTGATGGGGTCGGCGGATTAGCATGTCTCGATAGAGGCCACATATACGGCAGAACGTGATACCGTTGTGACGCGATACGCAAGTCTGAAACATGGTGTACGAGATTTCGCTCGAACGAAGAATGATTCTGGCAGGAACGTCGTTCGAATGGCGACTACAAAGTCTTGGACACACGCCAAGTTTTTCCATGACTTTGTTAGGCCCCACGGCCGAGGTTATAAATTTTTAATTGGACTGCAACGTTTCACCGGAGCTCTCGGTAAATATTTATTATCCGACAATTACCGCGGGACAATTATTCGCTCCAAACGAGCGGTCGCAAACGCTAATCGAGAAAAGTTGACATCGGAAACGGGAAGAATTAATACCTGGCGATCAACGATATTACTTCGGCAAGCACCTCCGAGAGCCAGGACGTATATTCCAATTTCGATACGGGTCACATACAGATCAGCTACCCTTGCTCCCCCTCCTTCGCACTCTACAAGGAGTTAGCACTTCTTTTATGGACGTTGAAATTGAAATACCGAATTGCGGTAGTTTCGCGGCGACAGTATCGGAATGATATGTTGGAAATAAAATGGAATAAAAATTGCTGAAGAAGCTGCTTTCGCGCAACGTTTCACCGTGGCGAGGAAAAGGACAACGTATCAAGATAAATAAATACGTTTAGAGATCGCGGGGTTTATTCGGTAAGTTGCTTCCTCGCGGCATCGTGTCGACAGAATCTCTCGTGACATAGCAAACGTGACGTCTGTAGAAACAGACTGCAAAATTGTTTCGACAACTCTGTTTACGCGATGGAAGCGCGCGCCGTACGGCGAGTAAATACATCAGAAATGCACACCCTGATAGGATTATCGTAAACTTTTATGTAAAATAAACATTAACATTTTTTTTCACCGACTGGCCACTGCCAACGCAATGTTCAACCCGACGAATCGAATTTCCAACTATCGTTGTCGGATCAATAGCGTCGAAACGATATTCGACGTGCGGCTCTTTCCCCGCGAAAATAATAATTTGATCGATGGACATAAACCGGTTTAAAACAACGTAAACCGAGCAAGGATACCGGCAGCGCGTCGCGTTCTAATTGGGTACGTAACTTCACCGATGTGTGCAGTAATCCTCGGTTAAGTAGCTACCGAATCGGGTCCGTTCGCGAGCGCTCAACCGGGGAGGGTAACGTTTTTATTCCAGGAATTAACCCTTCTCATTTCGGTCTAAGGCTGAACCTCCAGGAGATGGAGTAAGGTACAACGAGAGCGAGCGAGATGAAATCACGAATGGAAATTAAAAATTTCGTACGTTTCATCGTATCTTCTTTAAAGCATTGCTCACGGAATCCTGAGGATCCTCCGATAAACGTGAGTCCCAACTTGATCTCGTTACAATAACTTTAAATTTCGTCCAATTTATTCTTACATATTGGTAATTCATACTCGAAAGCAGTCCTAGTCGTGTTCGTACTCAATTTAATCGAGGAATCTACGACGGTTCACTGATAACAATTGTACAACGAAAACTTGAAAGATTCAAATTTTCATTAGCGTACGAAATTCGATTCTGCGCGCGTCCCTTATTGCATTTGGCTGCCGGCCTTCGACTGCACGTGGCGAAGGGTTGCTCGCGTCGAGTAAACAAAAAATGCGGCTGGTTTAAGGTGGTAGCAATTTATCCGAGAATTGATAAGATATTTGAGGCTTACACGGCTCGTTTCTTCACGGTTGATGCCAAGCGAGGCTTGCGAGTGTAAGCCGTGACCTATAGGTGAGATACTCCTTTGTTTCGCCAACATTATAACCAGCTTCTTTAGGGGTCAAATGACACACCAATAAAACGATAAACGATTAGGATTAATGTATCGTCGACCGGTCGATGAGAGCAATGGGGCATACTCGGAAACACAATACACAGGTTAAATTTATCTTAGAGCCGAGCTCGAATGATAGTGTAAAGCCATAAATCTGTAGCGTAAAGCGGTACCTGATTTGTTGGCGGCAGTTGCCGTGTGGGTGAGCGTAGCTGCTGCGGTCAGCTTAGGCGGTTCTATCTTCTGCGGCACGCTGTGCGCCGGTATAGGGCCTGGATTCGTCATGGTAGTCATAGTTGTGGGCATCATCAAGGTCGACATGGTCAGCATCTTCTCGGCGTTCCTGCGTCGCCGTGGCGAACTTTTCCCTCGACGATACGTCACGTAACTTGGAAAGGATTACTCCTCCGTGGCACAGAAAGAATTTTCCACGACGTTACACTGCCGGCTGTCCACGGTTAATCGAGGTAGAAAAAAAAAGCGCTGGACAGGCGAGAGGTGGTCGCGTGATTGAAAACGTCCGAGGGGTTGCGCGCTTAGATCGATGGTATGACAGCGATCGCAGCTGCCGTGGATAAATCGCTGACGTTAACGTCCCGTGAGCGTGGCATCACTCGGATCAGTAATACTTTCGACTAACTGGCAGCCTGTCGTCTAACGTCGATGAGATCGGCGAGTCACTGCATATTATCGTTTGCGATTTCTCTATCCAGCGACGTCACAATGATCGCGGTAACTCTTCTTCCTCGCGACATTACTTTACATCGTCTCGCGACCGTCCTTACGCGTACCGATACCTCTTGACATTTGTTTCTTTCGAGGATTTCCGTTCACTTCCCTCGAGTTTGCTTTGCACGCGTAACTTTCTCGCAACGTTTCAACGTTTCGCCCTCTGCTTTCCGACAATACCAACGTCGCAAAATTATCGTCGAATTCACCCAAGAAGATATAAAATCTTGCCACGATTTCCTGTGATCTCTCACGCGATCCCTGGTTACGGATCAACTCGATTCACCGAAGCGCGACGCACCGTTTCCAAAACGATTACACGTGACCTCGCTCCCCTCTCGAATTCGTTAACAAACCACCAACCGAAACTCTTCCCTCGCTGGATCCTATCCGTCACTCACAAAAGTTGTCGCTTTACTTTCCCGTAAACCTCTTTCCTTTTTCACACTTGCACTTTCCAGGCCCTCGGTAAAATATTCCCTACCTCTGCGTCAGTTTTCCAAGTGTCAACACGTATACGTAGAGTGTGCGAACGCACGCGGCTCTGCGTGCGGCGCGTCTAGACGGAGTGACACAGCGACGCGCGTCGCGACGACTGATATCGTTGACACTCAACTGGTTTGCGACAGGAAAACGTCATCGAGTAGAACGGCTCGGTATCTCGACGTGCTAAAGCACAGGTGTTTGCGTTGCGAGGGGGGGAGGGAGAAAGTTGACAGGAACGGCAACGACGACGGGAACGTTGACGACGAATAGAACGACGGCGACGACGTTCTCTACGCTCTCCACGCTGCGCGCGTTACGTCACGTCCGGCCGAGCGTAGAGTCGGAACTCGTCTGGCGGGGAGAGCGCGAAGGGACGCCTGCCTTTGCCTGCCTGCCAGCCTGCCAGCCCTGGACGCCCGCCGTCGCGACGCCCAGAGGCGCCGGCGTTCCCGAGCGTCCGCGAAATCGCACGAGTTAAGACGCGAGCCAGTAGTCGCTCGCTCGCCGCCAAGCCGAAAGGGTTGTTCGATGCGGCGGCCTATGCACCAGTGCGCACGTATTGTCGTAATATTTACGAACCCTTATTACATTTATTTATTCATCCTTTTCGTTTTTAAAGGAATACATAATTCGTCGAAAGTAAAATTTAGTTTTCAGTAACCTCGCGTTCGGGTTATCGTCGATATATTCTTGTATAACGCGCGACATCGATCTATGAACGTTAACAAAATTTACGTATTTAAATATCGAAGTTGTGTTGTCATGTTTATTAATTTGGAAATATTGTTTCCAGTGCTTCGTCTCTGCAAACCTTTTGTAATGTATCGGTTGTATCTTCGGAATACGTATAAAATTGTTTACCAACTGTTAATAAAATATTAAGGGAATGGCATGGTTATATATTGTTGATGTATACTGGCTTGTAATAGTTACGAAAACTATATTGGCAGAACTGGTTATTATAGGCCACGTAGCCACGTGCTGTTTACGCTAATTACAATTCTAGTAAAATAGTAAAATTAAAATATCTAGAAATTGTGTTATTATGTTAACATGTATTCGTATTTTTAGTTTATGAAGGAATGGATATTTTTTAAACAAACGATAAAGAAGCAATCATTTCTGCGATATATGATTGACGTACGAAAGGTAAGAAGAATGGCATAGATTTGGAGGGTTAAAATATTTAACGCAGCAACGGAAGTTTTAACTACGTGAGTTTGGTTACTTTGATACTATTATATTATAATAATAGCCAAGAATAGCCAATACTTTAATTGCAATTGGTTGGAGTCAGTATACATTAAAAATAAATGTATACTCGTTTTTCTATCGATATAAATATTTTTAATTTATTAACTCTTTAAAAACAATTCTAGGTACACTTTGAAGGAGACCCAATCTATGAGATCCGAAACTAATACGGTTGTAGAGACTAAATTCACAACTACAGAATGTCATACTAAACAAAATTAATAAAATTGAACTAAGATAAGGCAGGAACAGAAAAATAATTATTTATTAGTATTTATTATAATTCTTTTTGGAAGTAAATAACAAAGGGAATAATAATTGTAGGAATGATATAGAAGTCGAAAGTTGGATACACGTCAAGTGTAAACGAAAGTTCCTTACTACATATATCAAAACAATTGATTAGTATGAAAACACGCGATCAATGTTTGAAACATTCAAAGTAAAAGTTATGGTATCCTAAGGAATATGTGTTTTTATTTAAATTCATTCTTCATTACAAATAATGAATCTAAGGAAGTAAATAATTAATGAACATTTCAGGAAAGACAAAATGAAGATAGAATCTTTTACATATAAAATTTACAATTAAATTCACTAGAAGAGAGTTAAAATTGCAATTTAAGCAATTTATTTGACAGTGATTTCACAAAATCAAAAATATCAGGAATTCATATTTATAAAATATTTTCTACGCTTCATAAGTACAGTAAAAAAACTAAAAGGAATATAAATTTTATGAAAACATAAAATAGTTATTCAGGAAATAATATTATCTAGATTATATTATCGATACTTCGTAACTTTTTATAAGCTTAATTTGTTAACACTTTGCAGCGAGCGATTCTAGCGCGCGACCTAAAACTGGGAGTCTCTTGCGAACTACAAAAATCTATAGCTGGTTGTCGCAGGCTCCTGGCATTTGAATGAAAATGAAAACGACGAACTTTACTTCGCAATATGCTTGTTCGGAGCTTATCGCTTATTTGGAATTCACGATAATGTACATATAACCAAACCATATAGAAAACATTTCAAATTTAGGGTAATTGAAATATCAAAATTCTAAAGTTTGTAAAATTCATGAAATATATTATTGTAAGGTATAATAATGAAAGTAGACGCCTGGTTCCCATCATTGTTTCACGCGAGATACAATTTGGAAACGAGCGCTGAATATTATACTTTTAATTTGATTTCTCATCTTACTATTATTCATTTTAATTTATATACATATAATAAAGTGTAAAAGAATCGATAGTTAATGACCATAAGTAAAATGCGCGACGTTCCCAAAATGATCGATACGTTTCTACAGAAGACTTTCAGCCTACGAAGCATGTTTTTACTTTTAAGAGCCCGTACTCGCTTACTACTATCTGCGGTGCAAACGCTTCGCATGATGTCATGGAAATATTCACATCACTCGGAATACTCTACAGATATTTGAACTTTCGGCGATTGGCAGCGATATTTCCATGGCTGTTGATGCTTATCGACTACTGCTTCAGAGTGGTTACAAACGTGTCACGACATAATAGTACCACGTTACTGTCAATTTGTTTGCTCGTCGATGACACATCGAAATGTCTAGTGAAACATACACTGTTCTTAAGCATGATGGACAAAAATAATGAATTATAAACTCATACAATATGATTGAACATTTTCCAAATACATTGATTGAAACAATTACCAGTCATAAGAGTTTAATTTGTCACGTAAGGAATGCGGCCACTGAAAGATGTGTTGAGCTTTAGTGAAGTGTAGTAAAATCTCCTACCGGATCCTAAGACAACCTATCCTCAAGGACATGGAATATACTCTTTTACAGTGTCTATAGCGGGTATGCCCCGGCAAAGAAGGAATCTTATCTTTGAATCTTCAATATTCATCAAGAACTTTCGACTGAAGGAATTCCTACTCGAATAAATTTACCTTCAAAGGGAATCTAGTACTTTCGAAGTAAATGTTTTTACTTGCAATTGTATCGCAAGGAGCTACAAACTATTTCATAAAATATTCTTTTATATTTATCAGAATTATGTGTTACAGCTTACGTATTTCTTTGATTATGTTTTTGTTACTGTTTATTTAATGGAGATTTTATAAAATTTTTGCTAATTTATTGACCATATGCTCACTTATTTGAATTCATATTTCTTTGTATTTAAAATTTAGCTGAGAAGGATTGTGTTTATTACAGAGTTTTGACATGGCCTTCCATTAACCATATGTAACAGACGTTTTATGAAAAAATAAAACATTTCGCTCTTAACATCGAGTAAAAACATTATCGTGTACCCATATTCATCCATTAAATATTTCATTGATCAAAAAGTTTCACGAGTTTATATTAAAAAGAAATCACATTGAACCAGTTGCATCATCATTATTTATCAATGTGAATGTGATGTTGATATTCTTAGAATATTTAAAAATTCACTATTATAGAGGAAAGCACACTATAATAATAACGTGCAGTTAGTGCGTAAATATCGCTGAAATTTAATAAACTGCAATGAAGTTCAATGAACATTTGGAAAATTTGATATGGTTCAGTGAAGTTTAATAGACGTTATTGAAATTTAATAAACTATATTGAAATTTGATTTCAATTTTCTCAGTGATTGCCTTGCTGGTCTTATAGCACTAATGATTTCATGGTACTAGAAGAGAAAGTGACATTATGATTATGACATAGCGTGGTCAACACATGGAGTATTTTTAATACTTTTGTTATAAGTACCAAAAGAGTAAGTAAAGTGTACGAACGGTTTAGTCGCCTAGAGCGCGCCGTCTGACCCGTTACTGGCTATATCTACTTATCCATTAAGTGGCGCCGCTTACTGGTGGCCGATCGAACTAGGGTGATTGCAATGCTACTCTCACTTCGGATACAGAAAGGATTTCACCCTTGTTTTCGGTAACATTGATGCAAGGCAAGAAGAGAAGCTACCGAATGATGTTGCAATTTCGCAGTTCTGATGCGATATTTCAGCCACACGTGCCTCTGAATATTGTAATTATATTCTTCGCTGCTTTTTAACGTTCAAATTACATTGTATGAGGTAAATATAACGAAAAAAATAAATTGTAGAGAACGACATTGCAATAAATGCTTCAGTGAAGTGAATGTTAACATAAGCTAAATAGTGCAAACAAATAAATTTTGAAAATGTGTTTCGTGAAACGTCAAAATTAAATTCTTGGGAAAGATTACTTCCAGATTTATGTATAATTCGTGTTTAATTATTTTCATTGTACACAGAGATTTCTTTACTCTATCTCCTCAACTGCATTCGAAGTAAATTGTTAAAAAAAAAGTTCTGAGCCTCATTCGATTTACAATGAAAATTTAACGTCAATAAGTCAAAGAGTAGATACTTGATAATACCAACTTATGCATCTTTCGAATTCAACGGTACTTGTAGCTTAGGTTCGCCTACATTTACTCCAAATTCTACCGAGTTAACTGAAACACTATGCGTGGTACAGAGTAGTGTTCTATAACGCGAGAATTTATTTTCAGACCTACCGCAATGAATTTACGTATGATTAATCATCTAAAATTTGCTGCGCGCCTCATGTGTATCTTGCCAAGCGAAATCCGTTTAGTGAACAACGTTTCTAAACAAAACAAAAAAAAAAGTCGCGATGTAACACGGCACTTGGGTGTACAAATATTTCTAACTGTCATTACTCAGCTTAATTTACAGAAGTACTTGCACGAATCTAGGAGACGTAAAGTAGAATGAGTAGCAACGAACCCGTGAACGTACGACTTGTTTGAAAAATAGATTACAAGCTTCAGAGGTTCGGGTCCACACAATTCACGTCAAGTTTTCAAAATAGAAGTGGCTTTCGACGAAAAGACTGTTATCGATGGACGTTTTACTACGCCGAATACATACGTCTCGTAACTGGAAAGGATTATTATGACTTAGAGAAAGTAGACAGTTTTACGTTCTGGTTGAAATTCTGCGTTCAGTGGATGTATTCTATGTTCCGGACAAAATATTCGAGAATGTTTTCTAGTTCGTAGGTTATCGTTTCTGAAGATAAATGGTATTCCTGATTCTGTGGAATACTAATACTTTGAACAAAATATTGGGTCAGTGAATTTTATAATAATAATAATAATATTTACTCCAATGATTGGTTTAATTTTCCAATTAGTTTTAATTTTATGTTTAATCCAATTTCAATGCGGACATTATCAATTTTAGCCCTAGAACCAATATATATTAAATTCATGAATCTTTACTTGTAATTTTGTAATAAGCAATCAAATGGAAACTCGGACCATGTAATTGTACGATTAAATGGAAGGTAAATATTTGCCAGCCGATAATTTAAATATCAAAGAGAGTCAATTGTTACAAGCGAAGTACGAAACACAGGCTTGCAAAGGCTCTTGATCACGAACAAAAACTGTTTATTTAATTAAACTAATACAACTGGTAAACTAATTTATATGATCACTTATACATTACAATTGTAACAAGTAAACAATAAAGATTCTATTATCATTGTTTATTTTGAATGTGTTCATTACATACTTCACATAATTTTTTGAATATGATGTTATATTTTCGCATATATTCCTATGATGGTATTTTTATATTTCACAAATGTTACTCGTATAATTCGACATGTTTTAAGTACATCTGCAGTCCAGTTATATTCGTGACACCTGAAATCTGGACACTTTCCTACCTCCCGTTTAATTTCGAGCACATATTTATGCCCAATTAATATTTCTATTACCGAATTGTCTTTATCACCAGCTAGCTAAAAATATAACTCTTTGAGCATAGATAAATGCATCTGAGACAGGCATTGAACAAGAGCTATTGCAGAAATGTTTACGCAAATGCACTTGTTATGCGAGCTGTGCATCGTTATGCATCTTTAATCTAACTGGAATCATGATGAAATTCCAGAATGTGGTAAGATCACCTCGGTCTCGCGTCTTATCCCGATATTCAGAGAATGCGACTAACGTTGAGAAGCGTCTTAGTGGCTTGCGGAAGAGCTCTGGCTCATGTTCAAACTCATAAATAATTCCGTTTGTGATCGTGGGCGTAGCAGTTGTCGAGTCGATGGAAGGAGGAGACAAACCGAGATGCGAAAGGTATACGTGGTGACGCGTACACGACTGCTATAGAATCTATGAGCTATTGGTATCAACCTGCCAAAATACAATCTACTACTCTTCACGTTCGTCTTGAAACACTTTTTATTCCGCTTTTTATCGCGGTCTCTTCCGTAAAGGTCAGCAACCTATAAATCTCGCTAAATTATCGCAACTCGTGATTAGAGTAAGATTGAGATAAGATTTTTTTGAGATCGATGCAGTCTGGAAACGTTTTCTCCTATACAGGAATTTTGAGTGACAGTGATGTATATTGTACAGGTATTTACTATCAGAAAATACTTAAACTATTTTGTTATTATTTGGGAATAAGAAACGATATATTAAGCAAAGTATGCCTACGATAACAACTCGATAATAAGTTCGTTTTTTAAAAAGTTATTCACTTATCGAGTATTTATTTGCTGACGCTTGCGAACGCTATATTTTTATTTTCCATCATCCCTTGTTCAAGCATTCTTTAAACAAATGCACTGCAGATATCTCTCAAGAAAACAAACGATACGATTCGAATGGCTACCGCCATTTCATTGGTAACGCTGTTCGAAGTAAAAGTTTCAGAGGATTATCGATCCAGACGTCGATAAATAATTTTATACAGGAATCAAACTGATGCGATAGGATGATATATGAATGCGCAAACATCTGTTTCGTACCCAAAAAGCATAAATATTAAATGGCATCTCGCGGTTGTATAAATTTTTGACATGAACTCGCATATCGGAGTGGACAGATTAACGTGCTATCATAATTAATTTCCAATTCGTCCGCGGCGTGTCGAAACAGAAACGGAATCAACATTACCATATTCGATGCCGCGTCGCAAAGAAATATTTCCATAGCGGTGGTTCCGTTGCGTCTAATTGAATTATACGTTCATAGCCGGAAGCTACACACGAAACATGAAAATAACGAGGGCAATATACCTACTTACTTTCTATCAAGGGGAGAAAAATGGGGCGGACGAGTAACCGAGCTAAGAAGAGTTGGCCCGATGCAAACCGAGCAACAAAAGTTTCCTCAGAAGGATGCCGATACAGCAGGATACACCATTATACCAGAAAAGATTTCTCATTATCCAACTAAAATACCGAAAAAAAAGAACATCGAACACGACAATGAGGTTGTGTTAGCGACAGCGACCAAAACCCCACACGCCTTTCCCTGGGTATTCTGTGATCAGTTTCGCATCGTATTCATCTTTTCATTCCCGAATAGGAGAGAATCCACGACGCGCGGTCGCTGGTTGATTGCGAGTCTCGAGAGCGAAAGAAAGCGACCGTGGCTTGGGCGATTTTTATTCTCCGCATATTAGTTTAAATTCCTTCGTAAATTGGCTCTTTTACGGGAAATAGCCCGGAGATGGGGCTCCAAAAGGGGGCACCGGCTGGAACAGAGTCGTGAGGTTCCGCGCGACGACGGAGAAGAGAAAGAGGAAGGTGGTACGGTACACAGATGGAAGTAGATGGAAGAACGGAAGATGAGCCTCGGGCGATTCACCCGACATTGCTATGTTGCAGTAATTGAAGCTAATTAAGAACTCTCTGTGTCTCCCTTCCTCTTTCAATCTTTCTCCCTCGCACGCCTCTTCTCGCTGTCTTGTGCACTGCAAGACTCGTTCCACGTTTTCTCCGGAGGGTAGGATGTAACATCCATCCACTACGTCCTTTCCTTCGAGATATCCTTTCCTTGTCTTCGACCATCTAAGAAGCTACGTCAAACAGCTTGGCGCGACGGCGGCACCAGCAGTTCGGGCAGTTTGTAGGCAGCCGTAAACATTTCTTTTCTCTTTTTACGTTCAGCTGTATTGTTTTCCGGTGCATCGACGTGCTTGATGGTCTTCTTGACGTATTCATGCCAACGCTCGAGTGCGGTGCGGTAAACTCAAAGTTGTAGTAGCAATGAAAGTATGTAAAGAAGCAATTATTGAAATGAACTTTTAAGAAGAATGTAGAAAGGAATGTGAACCGCTGTTAATCCTTAGAAGCCTGATTTTCCAAATTAAATTCAAAAACAAAATGTCGATATGTTTATTATTTGAACCATGACGTTTGACAGCTGACGTTTACTTTTTAACTTTTGTTCGAAGGAACATTATGAAATGGTAACATACATGCAGCCAAATATTAATACATATTTACTGGTATATCTTTTTAGTTAAAGTTCCTATTTCACTGGTATTTAGTGCATCAATGAAACCGCATAGCGTTATCTCGTTTATATCCATCAAATCGCAACGTCTATACCTATATTGGCGAATGGACTCAGGCAGTGAATCTTCGGCCAATTATATAGTAGCCAGATGCTCTGTACATTAGCATGCTCCTTTAACGAGTTATCCACCTCGAACCAGGATATTGTCTCCCGAGTTTCACCGTCGTTACCACGCTCGCTTAGGTTTGATCGATGACTCCTCCGTCGAGCTGATAGGGACATCGGCTGCAACCCACTTTGTACTAGGTATAGGAAGTTCATGCCTCTACTCTACATACACGTGCGTCGAGAACAAGACGAACGGGATAGGTTGTCCATGCGAATATACACGATGCGAGGACGCATATCAAAATTTGTAACCGCTCATTGAACTACCTTTTTCACCTAAACAAGGGAAACGATCTGCTCCTCCTTTCGATTAGGTTTCGCTATCTGCGATGTCGATTAAAAATAATCCTTAGCGAAAAATTTCCGTTCTTCCTTAAATTTCTTGTATTATTCGCTGATTTTGTACCATTACAGTTCCAATTAACGACCTTGACGTTGAAATTCAATCTTCCATATCATCCAATACTTTTGTCTTTATTTATAGTATTGTATCTTATTCTATTTAATAATATTTGTCACTTCCCTTTATTCCTTATTCTTGTATTACTCGCCGATTTTGTATTATTATTATAGCCACAGTCGTGGATACTTGTATTATTTGCCAATGCAATATACTATCTTTGTTTATTTTTTATACAGACGCACAGTGCACTGAACATATGGAAGATATGGACAAAAATCAAATGAGTAGCTAGATAATGTTTTTAATTTTCTATTTTGTTAAATTACATATAATAAACTTATTAAAAGTGTTTTTCTAACAATTACAAATTATTCAGAGTCATCAGTATCCGAATCAATTGACAAGTTTGAAATAAAATTAAAAAAAAAAAAAACTTAAAAACTTCAGATTGAACTTTTTCCGAACTATCACTTAACTTGAAATAATTCGAAGTGAATTTAAAACTTTCCAAATTCCTAGCATTTCTCGGAGTGGAACGCCACTTAATGAAAATATCGTTGTTCGTTAATAGCGTGTTTTCTATAAACAAAATTTTATTAGAATTAGAGGGGCGAATTGGGGCAGAATTTTCTTTCATAATCTTTTACTAGGCAATCCAATAAAGAGTCTAAGCTAAAAATTCTAGAGACGGTTTTACCTTTTTTGAGAAAAATCAATTTCAAACTCTTGTTCAGAAGAAAAGGAGATAGTGACAAATTTGAAATTAAAAAAATGGAAAAGTGTTCAAAATAGTTCAAAATTATTTACCACACATCGTGAGACTCGTTTTGAATACGATAAAAAATAATACGGAAAGCTGAATAAATGTTTTCGGTTGGAGAATTTTTCGTAAGCTTTAAACTCAGTGGCGCCACTATGGAGAGTGAGAGGTACTACAACTGTGATCTCCAGGAAAAGTCGCGAAATACAAGTGTACTTACTAATCCCAGTAGCTAAACAAAAATTTTCGAAAACTTTTTTTTGTACTTTTGTCCATTGTTCGATGCACTGTGAGACGTGTCGATTAGATGGATGTGCTTCCTATGTATTTGATTTTTGCGTCATTCTGCGTTTTGCTATCGTTCATCATAGCAATTCTGAGTCGCGCCGAATCGTTGAACCAGGTAAACAATTGTCCAATCGCTTTACGCATCAGGAATTTGTAAATTCGCGAATCGGAAAGAACGTGAAGTGAATGTGATTCAAAAAAATTGTACCTTTATTTCCGAACCATTTTTCGAGCAACGAAGTCCAATTTCCGCGGTTTCTAGGAGTGGCAAGTACAGAGAGTACACGAATTTATTTTCGCATTTTATGTTCTAACGGGAAAAAGTTTAGCGTGTATTCTTTGTTGCTGTGCGCGACAGAGCCTGAAAAGCAAATTGAATTCAAACTAATTAACAACTGTTTGCGTAAACCAGTAATATATGTTTCTTTATTTTCACGTTTATGCGAATTTAATGCAAAAGTAAGTTTTTACGTGACATACGAAATTATAAATGCGAGTAACGGGTATTATATATTTTAATAAAAGGTTCCTGAAAAATGTTATGTTTTATTCTATTTTAATAATAATATACTTATTTCACAATAAAAATTTAACGAAAATATAAGTTGGAAAACAAAAGATATTTTATATTTTGGATTTAATATCTGCGTTGTTCATTGATCATAATTTTGGAATTATTGTTCAACAATAGCACAATTCTGACTGATGTAAAAGATAATAAAATTGAATTATCAATCTGTCTACTCATCGGGACGAAAAGCCTGTTGCTGAATAGCGTAGTAGGTTGTAGATTTTCACCGGCATAAGAATCCGTTAAAAATTTTGTAGCCGAAGAGAATGCAAGGCTAAAACACAAGATATATCTGTTAATCTTCTAAGTAGTTTTAATAACTTATATCTCGTGGTGTGTGTTTTAGAGCTTCGCACAAAAGAACCGAAATGACACAGGGCTCCTTTCGCATACTAAACAAGAGTTACAGCATTTAGTAGCTGTAACTCACACCTTATCTCACATGAAATTTTATGTAATCTATTTGATACGTGCCATGGAGAAAGATTCATATTTACTTCATTCCATTACCAAACGAAAAAATATCTCTCATCTACAGTCCAGTTTCTTTTTGACAAAATACGTACGAATTTTTGAAGCAATGGTACAACGATGTAGTGTATTGCTACTACCTTTTGACTTGGAAACAGAAGCCACTATTTTCATTTACGCGTATGTAACTCTTGAACTACAAAAAATATTGGAAAACTATTTTTAATAAAATTCAAAATGAAAATATGTCTCTTCTCTTTGAATGAAATGTTGAAATCACTCAACGTGAAACAGTAAGAATTCAATTTTCAACAAAGGAAAGTTTTGTCGAACTCTTTTTAGTACTAGTTTGCAGGTATTTGAAAGCAGTACAAGTGTTGTTTAACACATTAATCACAAGTCTTTTTGTTTTTCATGATCAACTATGTCGTTTGATCAGCACGTATATGCAAGGGTTAGATTGAAAACCATCCTATAGACGCCAATGGCTGTAGCTGACTTGTGACTAAGCAATAATTATTTGACAAATTGTACATATTCCTGTTTTACATACGCGATATTACATTCTTTTTAACCCAGGACCGATCTTTCTTTCAGTAATGTATCAAGCTCACACAATTCCATCTGCTGGTGGACATTTCGGTTAACCACGTTCAGCAATCCTTGGCTTAGATGAGATTTGCGCTTCTGTACCGACTCCCATATGATACAGCCATTTACTTAATGCACCCCTGAGAACCCGTTGACCGCCGTCTACCAGTTAATTTGTAACTGACGACCTGTCAGTGCACGTCTCTTATGAGTGAATAATAGATACTCGTTTTCTAAACAAAAAATGACAAGTAACACACAATTGAGAATTGAATATTTATTCGGCAAATAATTAAGTAAAATTTTTCTAAAACTAAATTCTTAAATACAAAATCTGAAACATTCCAAATTACGAATTGATATTTATGCTTCAACCAAAAGTACACGTGCGGCCGTTGTCACCAAAAAGCATGCATACGTCAAATGGTTAGCTACGTTAACTCGGTTCACGTGCTTGCAAAAGTCTCCATGTTACGTACGCATACTCTTATGCTATTTTCACGTACAGCTTCAATTTTCGTGCAACCAGAGGCTAAGGAATTAAATAATTTCAACTGCTCGTGGCTATGGCGCGTACACTGTAATTTTATACATTTCCGTAACGTGCTCTTCGCTCAGATTATACGATTTAATTTTCTTCGCCGCATTCCACTTATTTATATTCACGCTTGTTAATTACGCGATGTTACAAGTTGCAACTTGGCGGGATCAAAGTAACATTTACGATTTAACTTTCAAATTTAGTAATTCCGTTTGTGTTTCATGTTTTACCAGAAACAATTTGTATTAACATGTTGACGGTTAATTTTCATATCTAGGGAGGTCATCGATATATATGTTGTATTTGTAGGAATAGTAGAAATATTTTTGATAACTCAATGGCGCACTTGTTATTTCATATCGTTCTTGATAACAGAAGCTTTACGTATAACTTTACAAGTTTTTTAGTTTGTTTACTTTAAATCACACTTTCTATTTCATCTACTTTTCTAATAACATTCCCACCATACTGGCAATGAATAATTGTAAATTAATAATTCCTCCAAACCTGACCGAAGAATGCCTCATCAATAATTTAGGTGTCGGAGTTACTACAAAATTCACCATTTTTTAACGTTCTCCTTTAATCGCTATTTTTCATTTATGACAAGATATTAATTAAAATACTGAAACAATATATTCTCCAATGCAATTCAAAGTAAATAGAAAAACGTAAGTGACATTCGTTATTAAATTTGAATCGAGAATGTGTCGGCATACTTCTGAACATAGGTGTACGTACATACACAATCCGTTTCAGCGATAGTGTGTGACGTACGGCCTCGGTAGCGGGGTAGACAGCGGCTAATCTACGTGTACGAAACCATTTAATACGGAAAGCGGACAAAGGTGGAGTAGGAACGCGTGCACGCGTACGTGTGAGGGCAGGGGACCAGCCCCGTATACGTACCGTCGGAGTCAGTGTTAGCAAGATAGGAAGCAGTCAATAATTCACGCATTACTCTCGGTTATTATGCTACTGTGGTCTACCGTACTCGTGCGGTCGGCAATTCGGCTTTACGTTTGCTTTACTAACCATTGTGCGGACTAGATATCGGCTCAATCGCGTATACTGCCTCTGATGTACTAATTCGCAGTCGCATGCCACCCCTGATAAAACTCTATCAACATATTTATGAAAGGCCGCGATCTCTTCCTTTCTCTCGGTTCTCCTCGATCACCTCATTGTCTTTTGTTAAACCGTTCCTCAGGCACTTGCTCGCCGTACCTCTTCCAGCTCGATCTACGACCCGGAATACTTGCTGCCGAGAAATAGAGAAACGGGGGTTGGGAGCGGATCGCTGCGTGTACATCTTCCCGAGTTGTTACGCGTATATATCTGCATGATAATGGAGCGTACGGATAGCTCTTGGCTGCGATCACATCTTTGGGCGCCGCGGTAATTTCCGAGCCTGTACATCGCCGAGATGAAACATTAGACTACGAGTTCGGTCTGGTTCTCGGGATCGCGAGCATGGAAGGAGGTTAGATTGCTTTCGGTGTACAATCTTGATTTCCTCTATGGTTTCCACGGATCGGCTCCGAAGAATTGACGTCCGTTTTATTGGAACGTAAATGTAGTTTGACTTAATATTATCGGTTTATTAGCGTCCCGCTGGGTGGTTCATCGGCTAATCAACGACGCGCGACGACGACGTATTCCGACATGAATCAAGCTTTCTGTAATGTCATTCATTAGCACTGTATTAACGCTTTCCTGGTATCCAGTTGTAGGCGGAGAATAATTTTCCATCGATTGGAAAATCGAAAGATATCCTTTTTCCAGTGTTTGAATTACACAGGTCAATAACAACACAAAGTACATTCCTTGTAATCATATTGAAATGGAACAAATATACTGTAAGACACGCACATTAAATACCAAAGACGTTTAAATCGCTCGATTTTGTCTGTAAATTTGTAACACACTACCCAAGATAACTTTTAAAAGCTAGTCGTGTAAATGGAGGAAAATAAATATCGGTGGGGATTTAGGATGGTTTTCTAATTGTGTAACGCTTACAAATCTGATGTGTTCATTCTGCACGCAGGCCATGCAAGGATGTTGCATAACAGTTCCTTGTTCGAGGAAAGCAGCTCATAAATCAGAGTCTCCTTTCGGTTGCGTGTGGGTTTATGATGTGTCAATTGCCACTGAAAGTAGTACGACTGGATTATTTCGCAGAGGTTAGCTGACATTTTCCAGTCGTACCCAAATGCTAGTGTACAAAATATGCTGATGACGTTCTCGAAAATGGTATAACTCTCTTTAGACTGTAATGTAAATTTCTTATACAGTAGGTGTAGAAAGTATTCGTACATCGATCAATTTCCAAAAAAAACCGTGTAAAATTGTAATTTATTAACTTATTTTTCTATAAACAATGACATTCTACATGTTCTAGAAAATTTCTAGAATAGATAGATTACAAAAAAAAAAATAGATATTTATGTAAGTTGCGAAATTAACAAGAAAAAAACAATTAATCGATAGAAATATTGAAGCAATAAGTATTCGCACAACTGTTTAAAAGTACTTTCCTGGAAATTTGATGTTTTCTAATTCGCACGGAGCAATAAACTAATGTGTTTACGTTACAAACTCTACTGTAAATGGTTCGTCATAAGAATCGTACAAATACTTATTGCTTGTACATTTCTGCCGATTTTTTGTATTTTCTTGTTAATTTATACATTTACATAATATTATGTAAACTAGTAATTGTTGTTTGGACTACATCTATTGTAGAGATTTCCGAGAATATGTAAAATATCATTGATTATAAAAAAAGAAGTTAAGAAAGTACAATTTCACACAAAAGTTTTTTGGAAAATTGATCGATGTATCTACACCCACTGTAATGTAAATAACATGTCATTAAGAGAAGTCCTAATAAATTCGGTTACCCTAATGTCGTAAAAATATTTCATGCGAGTATTTCGATACTGCTATTCCATGGTACATAGCGCACAGTAAAAGAAATATTACACATCATCTAGTCCACCAGCCGTACTTTATGATTTTTACTACTATAGTTGAGCGAGGTCAAACAGTTGTTGGACAGAATACCGTAAAATGTAAAAAGTCAGTGGAATAACGTGAAATATATCAGACAACGATTGCTATTGTCAAGATAACAGTGATATACTTCCACCAACGCGTTCATATCACAGCATTAAGTCTCTAAATGCACTAATTTATTGCAGTTTAGAATACACAATGAAGCTTGTAATCGATAGTAAATACAGATGAAGCACACACACTTTCCGTAACCGTCTGCATGCAAACAAGCCGTTTAGCGAAAAATTAAAAACTGTCTAGCAGCTATTATTTACCTCGTAGTGACAGTGAAAGAGGTAGAAAAGGGAAGAGGAGCCCCTCCTTCGCATTGAAACCGTAACTTTCGCCTGTTTGTCTTACTCTAATTAACTGAACATGAAATATTTTCCGAGAACGCCTGGGGACTTTTAGGTCGTAGAAGCGGAAAAGAGGAGAATTCCCAGCGGGATGCTAACTGGATATTTCTATTTTGCGCTTTTTCGACTGATTGTTAAACGTTCTGGAAAGCTCGGAATAATCTGCTTGCAAACTATCTCACATTTTCCGATTCGTCTGATTTATGCTGAATGAACAATGAATCAATCTATGCTAAATAAACAACGAACAGTACCTTGGGCGGCCATGTAAAACAGAATTGTTGGAAGTAAACTTTTAGATAAGAGTAAACAACGTTCGCGATTTCAGTGTTCAAAGCAATGTTGTATCATGCGCCTGCATTCGATACGGAAAACTAATGTTATTGTTTACATTAACTTTGAGCCATTCAACCGAATTTAGCTAATTCGATTTACCGCAAAGCGGTACGTTAATTTCTAATTAACGTACATTGTGGCGAGTTATCGTCCATAAAATATAACGTTTCATTCGATGGACTCCTGAAAGAAATTGATTCTGTGTTACTTTCAAATCGTTCAAGTTTGCTTGCACAAATGCCAACGAGATCAATGCATGTCCTAACTTTTTGAGATATCGGAAAAAACCATCATGCCACGGCCATAGATATCTACGTATTTCAAGAAAAAAGTTGGTCTTACTATGTATTTGAATTATACGCTGTGGTTACAAAGCTGTGACCAGAGATTTTTGCTCAATGCCTCTTTGAACACGCTGTCGAACAGGTTAATGCAGTGATAACGTCATTAAGACACCGGTTTTTGTTTGTTTCCACGTTCAATAAAACGTACTGAAAGTTTGAAAACAATTCACAGTATGGTTTCTTTATAAAGAATTTCTAAAAATACCTCTCTTTTTGCTGCCGTTACAGTGTTGCGGCCCGGTAAACGTAAAATCCAATTTTGCAGATGAAAGCAAGAGAACGCACTGATCAATAAAATTTGAAGAAACAAAAGATACACAGCAGTAAAGCGTTTATTCTCTTGCGTAACGGCGTACGTTTCATTGTATCGACTCGCTCGAACTCTGTCTATTTCCGTTCAGCCAGTTGTACGAAAAGCATAAGCGATCCGAGTGTTTTTAGAAAGATTGCAATTACACGAACAGCGAGCTACCGCCGCTACCATATCGCGGAAGTTTCGCTTATTTTTCAGATCGCGCAAAAACAGAAAAAAAATCGCACGAAATTCCGCTCTCGAACGGGTTACACGAGAAAGGTCTCCTTATATTTGTTTCGCTGTTACGGAAACAATACCGTGCCTCGGTCATCTAAGAATTGATTTTGCAGAATAAATAGGAGCCAGTTTTTCTCGTGTTCCAGCGTGACGTTCGTTTCCCGCCCGAAGCAAGGAAAAACCTCGGAAAAACCGATGGAGACCCGTGTTTCAAAAGTACGTACGTAACGGGAATTCATTTTCTCTTAAAACGTCGGCGAGTCTCTTTCATCATAAATGTTATTAATCGCCGGAGGGCCTTTCGTCTCGGCGATGTTCAACATTTAAGCGTCGAAGTTTTTCCAGTTTCTTTGTGAGTTTTCCCGTACCGCCGCTCCTCCTTACTGACCCCGCGACCCCTCCCGCGTAGCCACTGCGCTTTGCTGTGCAAAAGTGGAGTTCTGTTCGAAACGTTTGTCTTAACGAAGTTAGACTCCCGTGCGAGGCGAAGTTTTCCGGTTCGGGCCGCACGATTTGCAACAAGAGTTTCCCCCAGTCCGGACATACATATATCTCCATATACCTGTGCGTGTACAACCTTCCGCGACCCATTGTTTAAAACAACTAGTGAGCCGTGTGCGGGAATTCTTGGGATTTACTTCTCTGTATGATTGAAATGATCCCAACTGAGCTGGTAACGCGACAATAACAATTATCCAACCAGGAGCGAACTTTCAAACGGAAGTCGCTGCTGGCGTCTTATTTCGGGATACACGCACCAGCATTCATCTGTTCCATGTCGTGAGTTGTTTAACTCTTTGTGATTAAGTGGGGTTAGGTTAATAACTGTCCTAGCTTTTGCTCAGCTTTTTATCCATTGGTAGGATATTTTTTAACCCATCTCAAAAATAGCACACGAATACTACTATCTACATTTTTTATGCACTCTTCCAAGTTACAAGCACGAATTACAATTTTACATCTGAAATATTTAAAGCGTGTCGTGTAAAAAAATAGCGACTAAAAGTGATTTTATGATACACTGTAACTTCGTTACCTTTGGAATTTAGTTCGCACGCCTACAGTTTGGGAAAGTACAAAACTGTATCAGGTGATTTCAATAGTTTTCCATATATTTCTGTGAACTATGTTATGTCGAAAAACATACAAAAAAATAACTTTAATTGTCAATATAGCCATCCATTTTTTCAATAACTCCACTTCATCGTTTTAGTCAAACTGGTCTACACCTCGCCCGAAAAAGTTCGATCCGTTTTGAATTAAAAAACGTGTCGATTGCAGTTTTTATCACTTTTATATCGTCGAATTTGTTTCCATATCGAATATTACTTTGATCTCGAAATAAACAATAATCGATATGGACGATGACCAGATAACATCAGCGTGAAAAAAAGGCTAGATTCATTCGTGCGACCCACGAGCTCAAATTTTCTATGTGTACAACTTTTACATTAAAAAGATACTACGTAAAATATTATTAAAAAATACAAATTTTCATTTAAGTTATAATTTTTTCTTTGAATTTCAACCATTTTCAATTGGAAATAGACGATAGATTTGCTCGCAAAGAAAATATTCATAAAACAACATTTGTTTATCCAGAATAAAGTCACTTGTTGTTTTGTCTAGTTTGTTAACAAATCTACTCACATGACTAGCAAAATGGAATTCATAATATATTTTATTATAATTGAATTTATTATTGAAAATGAAATGCTATTAACGTTTATGATGCCAATACAATAATTGTCAAGACAATATGTCCATAACAATACTTTATGTCTGTAATTTGTATTCTCGTATGGAGAAATAAAAATAAAAAGTAATAACGAATAGAACTGTAAAACTTTAATTCGTTGAAGTCCTATTATACATATAAACATTAACAATTACTAATTCAGTTGAATCTTACTTATCCAATGTATATAATTGGAATTCACGATGTCATGATGATTGACTGATTGCATTTCCACGTAAAGAAAGATTATTTATTATAGTATACTCTTGGAACAAAACATAACTCCTAAACGAAAATTTAATAACTTCCTCCATCGTGCGTTCACGTTCCTCAATCATTCTTAGTCAACTAACCCACTCTTCTTAATATCGTAGCTTTAGTGGTATTACTTCCTTTACTCGGTTCTACCTATGCTCCTTCTGTGGTATATAGAAAATTTCTGCAAAGACTTTTAGAAATTGCATCCTTGAACAGGATGAAAGATTATGTTACCTCGGGTACACAAAAGTTCGTTGCTGGGTCGCAACACTAAGTTCTAGATTTTAGTTTTAGATCGAAATATTCAAGGTATCCTAATCGACCATTAGTAATGCCAGGTTTCGACGCTGCTTGGCTCACGTTCTTGGATCCCAGACCCAGAGATTCGTTTCGGTTTAAAACTAGGCAGAATCGAATCAGTCTCCCATAAAATCGTACTGCGAATCGATCTTAATTTCCATACTCAATCTCGACATTAACCATTGCAATCGAAATTCAATTCGTGCGGTATGATCGTCCGAAAAATATGACTATTGTTCTCAATGAACCAGCACCAGGAGATGATGTTAATGTGACTGCAAGAAGTTTTATAACGAAGTCCACGTTGGAACAATGCGCCAAATAGTCATGACATCCCTAGTCGATAGTCGGGACAATGGCGTGTGGTAGGAGTAACACGATTCCGTCGAACATAGCTGATGCATGCGCATTTAAAACGCTGGTTTTGCTTGCCAAACATGGAAGACATACTTTACAACGAATTCTCTTCGGTTTCTGACGGAGTATTATTTTTCATTATCGTGACTGCCATTCTAGGAATTCAATTAAAATTGTCGTTCGTTGTCTCCATTCATGAAAAAATGAGGTCTTCTCGGAGAGAGCGTTGAGAGTATCGTTGCTCTAATTGCGTCTCCATATACACGCTACGTATGAAAGCATCGATGGACAAATACAGTGTTGAAATTCAATGGAACTCTCCGATTTGATATTCATACGAACGCATTTAATGGCGCTCTTTCTGCCTGTTGGAATAATTTATACGGTGTGTAGTCTCCAAATATTCCCGCATTATATCTGGATATCGATTCGCAACATTTTATTGCTTTAACTGTGATTCCGTGCAGCAATTATCCACACAGGTGCCATGATTATACGATTGCAATCACTCGAGTTCCACTTTGCGCTCAACTTGACACCTTCGCTGTCGTCAACATGACTATTCCAGTAATTTCCAATTGACTTTTTCAGAAATTATGAATTATGATGACACGCGCAGTACAAACTTTTGCTATAAAATAGTGGTCTACCAAGAATAGTAATTGGATATTTCGTGATAATTTATCCGACACGTTGCGATTTGATTTCGATAATTTAAAGCATGATGTAACATTCTTAATGCAATTCATGTTTATCAAATGACTTTTGGTTTTCGATACCATATAAATCTCAAAATTCAACATCTGAAGAACCAACTAGTATAAAAGTAAATTCTAATTTTCTGAATAAAATTCAAAATTAAAGATAATTATATGCGTTTAGGTTCAATTATTTATATTTGATTTCAATACTCTCATATCCTTTTAACCTCACTTCTCACACACTCATTTTCGTTCTTACTTGAGTTTAAATGGCCACGTTATTCAGTTTCAGAGGAAAGATTCAATGTGCAGCAATTTAATACTAACGCGTCTCAGATTCAAGTCAACCGCCAAGCTTCCCGTATCAGTATAATCGCCCATAAAAATTATATTTTCGTCCCGTCTCCGGCTTTGCTAAGAAATGAAAGAAGGCACGAGAATAAAGGAGGGAAACCGGCAACTTCGAGGTAGCGTTACGCAATTTACCGACTTTTCATCCTAGAAAAGTTCCAACTAAATAAGAGAGCCAAAGTCTTATTAGGAGATGATGGGGGCGATGTTATGCCGTTCCACCACGGTTCTTGGAAACAACGGGCTACCTTAAGTTACCGGCACGGAGAGTCTGAAGGACGCTGCAGGATGAAGGTAGTTTGTCTCAACTCAAGGCATGCTCCTAGTCTCAATGAACCTAAATAAAATTCATGCCTGAAATTACTACAAATGATCAGCACAATAGCTTAACAGCTTCGCACGTAATGAAACAAACTGTGGACTGCGCGTGGTCGTTAACCATTTGCCCTACAATCACGTGTGAGACTCGTGATTACAGGACTTCGTGTTTACGTCTAGCTTGCTGAAATAAATAAATATAATATTTTTCTTTTTTATTGTAAAACACCAGATTAACCTAGTTTCGATTTCACAATCGAACGCAGTAAAATCAAACGAGTGAATTCACAATAAACATTATTGTTCGAATAAACAATATTTGTTATTAAGAGGACTATCCGAAACAGTAAAAATGTTATTCCATTTAAAAATACGGTGCTGTATGCTTCCCTGTCACCCTGATGGATCATTTAGCACTACACCATACATCACAAAATGCCCATCATCTCAGATATTACAAACAAAAAATTTGTGTATCACCAATAATTTCCAAGAAAACAGCTTCTGACAGTTTGGACGGCTCACCCCCTATCTTTAAAGGCCTATAATTGTGGAAAATGCGTAAAAATAAAGATTTTTTTTAGAATTCTAGGCCAGCATACTCCCTTAAAACATTAACTGTAAGATGGGAAAAGATTCTTAAAAGCGATGATCGATTGATCGGAAATAAACCTAAGTATCATATTAATTTGTTGCATCGAAGCTCGGTGTCGAAAAACGACATTATTTACAGGATGGCCGTATTTCGCTATGACCTGTGCTGGTAGTTAAGCTGGAACATCGATGGAAACGTACGATTTTTCCGAAGCTCCTTTATATCGTCCTTCACTTGTAACCCAGAGCGTACCGAGTGATGAGGAGCGGCCGTTATGTCATCCCTCCGGGGCGTCCCCCAAGAGAGGCCTGAAACAGCGCTCGCATACGTACGACATAGAACCGTACCCCCTGATAGGGCGGTTCATCCGGAAGTCACTTCGATACGGTTCGCTCGTCCGTACGTTCCAGAGCGAAGTTTCTGGCTCTCCGGTGAATTAACAACAACGTGGTCCGCTCTACTTGAACAGTCGTGTAATCTCGCGTATAGGCTGTCCCTTCCATAAACGTCCAGAGCATTGTTGGTTGCACACGAATGCCTGGCTACCCAGTGGTTACGGTAATGAAATTGCTACGCTACCCCTGCAGCTGATATTATTCCGCTTCCAACAGGAATACCGGCCATTGCGTCGGTTGGTTTAGGGACCAGCGGAGTGATATTTCGAGAAGTTTCCTCGAGCTATTCGCGAGCGAGCTCCCATTAAGCACGTATATTGTCCGCTCTATACCTGCCGGATACGCTGCGCCGTATGCTCGCACGCGAAACCCGCTTTTCCCGGTTTTCCCGTTCGCCCTTTTCACCGCCGACCCCCCTTGCCGCCGCCTAAGTGTCGTTAACCGCGAATTAATGGAAAGACAACGACTGGTGTTTTTTAGCGTGTTCGTTTGTATTCGCCGTAACATCTGCGCGCTGGTTATGTCGGACTCGTGCAGTTTTCATGTTCTTCATGGTTTCGAGAAGAGTGCTTAATACCGCGAGCGAATTATCGTTCCAGTTACGGGGTGATCTAACAGAGGTGGTTCTAAAACTGAAAATAGAATTTTGAAGAGACTTTAGCGATTTAATATTTCCGAACACGAAAAGTTGAGAATAAAATTTATATAAGTAATCGTGAGGTATTTTTCGATATTTTAATATCTATTGATTAGACCAACCGAATATTAATATCTGACAATAGTTAAATTAATTATTAACAAGACTTATTATTTAAACAATGATGGGGAATATGATTATGCTGTAGTATTAATGTTTCGTAAATTCTTTTGTGGATGGATCCAACGAGCCTTCGAATCGACATGTCACGACATGTCACGCGGTTGTTGTTCGCCCTTCCCCTTCTCTACCTCGAGACGCACGTGCGAACCGCGACCCTTGGCACAGGTACACGAGGTGTGAGAGCTCATTCTTCGACGATCCTTCGGTCGGTATGGATCTCGCGATCGCGCGTCCGTGCCTCGCGTCCCTCCTACCTTTGCTTGTGTAGTTTCCCGTAGTTATCGTAGCTTGGTATTGGTTGTGGGTCCCTTAGTTTGGTTTTGGTAGTTTTAAGGCATGTATCTAAGTTAGTTTTAAAGCATGGATGTACGAGTGTTTGCCTCTGTTAAATAATTATTAATCATTTATTCAATTCTTTTGTTTGTTCGTAGATCCATATTGGACTCGCAACTTCGTGCTTCACTTCGGTCACTACTTCATGATCCTATAAGCAGAGTGGCCAACCATGTGACTAGCCGAGATCGGTTGCCGTCCTCTAGTGGGTCTGATTTGAGAGAGAGTCAATTGACACCTCCGAGGAATCTTCTAGTCTCTGTACACGTCAGGCAAAGGTCAGGCTCCCGGCGCAGCGCAGCTCAAATGAGCCGTCCGACGGATGCAAGTCGTGTCCTGGACTTCTGACGTTGTGCAGAGAGTAGAACTCCGTTTCGGGACTCTACGACCGTCAGACATACCTGGTGTCGCCAGGGCAGGGCAACCCGACGCGGTGCTACCTACGTCGTACACTGTAAGGTCGGATCTGGGCCCTCGGCAGCAGGTATGCAGGGAGTAGAGTACTGGCGGAGACGTTGATCGTCTTTCTCTCGAATCAGGCCCACCAGAGGAAACGGAACTGACTCGGTACGTCCGTTACATGGTCGCGTCGTGTCGCGATTTAGCTTCACCCCTCTTAGTTGAAATAATTATTTGGCAGAGGCAGACTTGGACTTTGGAAATCAAAGGGACTTTGTTTTCTTTGGTTTACACGGTTTCGTACTTAGCATTAAGCTCGTCAACTCTATGTAGAGTATGCATCTACGTATGTATATTCTGTGTAGAGGGAGATCGAAGGAACTCTTGATAGCAACCTCCACGTGGTGAGACCTGGTCATCGGTATTATTCGTGCCGAACAATTCTTCGTCGCGAATAATATCGAGCTAATGACTGCGAACTTTTAATAAGATCTTTAGGTATAAAAAGTGTAAAGTGCAAAAGTGTAATGTTCAAAAGTGGAAAGTGCAAAAGTGTAAAGTGTAAAGTGAGATTAGATTTAGATTAGCAGGTACAACACCGAGGAGCCGTGGTTATAACTAGTTTTCAGAAAAATTCATTTCTATAAACTGTGTATTAACATTAATACATTTTTATTGCAAAATGTTAGTTAATTATTACGACAATTTGTGTTTTTAAATTACAGATCAAATTACAACATACGTATTTTCTGAAATTTTGTTTCTTGCATTATAAAATTATCAGGGCTAACATGACTGTTGTATAATTGCATTTAACAACCTAACTTAACCACAACTACACATTTCTCTGACAACGCAACGCAAACAAGTGTACATTTCAATCACTCGAAGCCTGAGAGAAGCCTACATGTTTGGAAGAGAAGTGTACATTTCAATAATTTGAAGCCAGGAGAAATCAGTGCGACAGCGATCAAGTTTTGGCGTACAAATTCTCGCGAATCCAACGAGAATAATACCGCAATGTCCGATCATAATTATCGTAACGGGATTTCGTTGAAAATGTATCAAATATTGCACAACATGGGAAACGGCGCAGTATTGGATTACAAAGTGTAAATTACGGTGGTAAATGAATCATATCGTATTGAAGTACGAGAGTAACCCGAGGCAAAACGGTGCAATGAACATTCTTGTTTCTGTACTTGAGCAGTCAATATTTACATGGCAAACGCTGGCCAATGAATTCGTGCAGTATATACGAAATGACATTTTCTGTTATCTTTAAGTTTTCGATATGTATTTTAGACGTCTTGTCATTGTTTGTCTACTGTTTCTAGACAATATTATTGTATGCAAACACGTCTTTTCGTTGATACATGTTGGAAAGCATGCCTCAAAAAATTACAGAATTTGTGGCACTTAGGATTGTACATTTTTGGGAAGTTCCTATATCCATGAGCGTGTCATTTGTGTACCAAGTTCTTTTACTACCGAATAACAAAACTTTTTCTGAACGTAGAACTTAAAGATCGTCCACGATTCTAAAAATATCATATACGGTCAGGTTTCCGCGCCATCTAACACAACGAGGCTAACATCACAGCATCGCATAAAAAACTTTCTAGAAACATCGCGTGAATGAACAACGCAAACACTTGTGAAGGACTGTTACTCATACTCGAGAAGATTCATCTCAGCTTAAGCTTGATATAAAGGCGCAGCCTTCGTTGAAATCTCTACATGCACTCTTTATAAATCTAGAAATTGTTTAAGTGTTCAGGGCTGATATACTTTTTAAAATTTAATCCCTGATCGGTTTTTCTTTTGGAGATATTTTTTGCTTATACATTATTCTCGCTTTGTGTTGAAGGATGTATCGTGCATATTATGTTGTGTTTTTGTTAGGGGCGGCAAACACAATAGCCGCCTCGGGAGGAGACAAAATAGTAACACCAGAACGAAAAATGGGCGCGTGGAATGCCGCGCGTTAGAAGTGTAATTTCTTAGACACAATGATGAAACTTTATTAACTCTTTCAAAATATTTGGAAGATGATACAAGTGACTTGCGATACAATGATTTTGTCATCACGAGTCTATTATATCGTTTTTTTAGAATACCTTTTAGTAACTGAAATTTGGATAAAGAGTAGTTAAATTAGTTATTTTACATTTGCAATGTTTTTATGTCATGAAATTTTGCATTCTACAATATTATAGTCTCTTGCATTATTACATAATGGAACGTAAAACATCAATCATTTTCTGTTTTGATCATTTATATACTCTAATAAGATGTAGCGTATTTCAGTTTCTGATTTTATATTTAATTCAAATATATATAAAACCTTGAAGACAAAATTATACCGGTGTCTCAATATTTTTGTGACCGACTGTATAATATCGCACATATGCACGGAAAACTAGCCGTAAAAGACTGTTACTTACTGTACTTACGTAATTTCGCGAAGCGGTAACTGGAGCACAGAATATCGTTTCGCGGCTATTGTCTTACTTTAATTACTGTGGACACTCGATATCAACGAATACAACGGGAACCGCGGTACACGCGGGGCTAAGTAGATGGTAGATTGCTCTCGAGGTGTTTAAGCGAAACTGCGCTTCGAGATTAGCGTTCGATTTCGCTCGAAACTGATCCTTCGATTAGCCATAACGGAACCGCCGATCAGTTCGAGTAGTTCCAACGCCGGGGCCGGTAAGAACAATTTCTCTTGGACGTAAGACGAGTTTCGCGAGAGGATTACGAACTCGTAAGATTCGAAAGTAGTGGAAGGAAGTGAGAGCCACTGGGTGTCTCTGTAGCTGTTCAATTACAGTTACCCCCGTTAACGACCGTGCCAGAGGACCGATAATGTCGCGATACGGTCAGGGGTTAGCCGTGGTTCCTTTATGCTAACGAATGCTTGCACACTGAACTGGCGCACAGACGATCATATATCGACTACCAAAGATAGTGGAGAAATTAGCTGAAAACGGTGGGCTTCGGTGATTATTGCGACGGTCAATCTTGGTAGCAGGGTTATTCGCGCGGTATCTGCCTCTTTGTCGTGAACGCGCACCTAATTCCCGATGGCCAGCCGAAATCGCGGTAATTTACAACGGACGTTTACGCGCGATGGAAAGTTAGTCGTAAGGATTTCTGGTGCGACTCGTTTCAATGTTGTGGGGCACGTTACATTATTATGTAACCCAGTTTTCTTGTGTCGAATGGAGTCAAATATTTTTGGGAAATTAAGGATCGACAGTGTATGAACCGCTTATTGCGGAACTGGTACGAGTACATCTTCTTGATAAGAAAAGTTTCAGTAAACACTGCTTAATATAATAATACGATGATACATATCGATTTTGGCTGTAAAAACACATGCATTATTAATGCGTCTGATGATATTCTTGTGAATATTGATTTATTGAGAAAAATATTCATTGTGGAAATGATGTAAATCCACGAACATGATTTATATTTCTCCAATAACAACGTCATGTTTCTAGATCGGCAACATAATGACAAGATGAGAACATCATAGAATTATTATTATACACTATAATAATTATGACAAATTTGGTTAAATATTGTTTGAGCATCTACTCGAAGGATTATACTTACAAATTATGTATAAGGGAAGAAATCGATTTTTTCAATCCATCGAAAGTGTTGCTCCCCCTTAATGGTACGCCTCATCTTGCATGTGTGTCCTGAGTTGCGTTATCTCTAGGGAACTTGGCAATTTATATTAATGAAGTCAACGCAAGAACAAACAGAGGGTCGTGTACTCGATATCATCTTTGTAAGAGGCACGTTTAACAAGAGCAGTGTTTTAATATTCCAAATTTTAAACTTGGTATATTAATATAATGGTGCCTACGGCGGATCTCGATATTTCACTCTTCACTACTTCGCTATTATAATATTTAACAATAGTAGTTGATTGTTATTATGACTAAATCTAGTCGTTATAGTAGCTCGACAACTATGGTTTAAATGTGTCTTACTTAAAAGTTTCGACCCCTAGGCTTTAATCCTTTTCGATAATACAGTCGTGGACAATTAATTGGCTTCAAAAGAGAATAGTGTATTTATTATATCAGTAACATTAAAAAAATTAGTCGTCCACGAATAAATACAATATTTAAGTAATCTCAAATTTCTGTTAGACAATTGATTTGCTCTAACATTTTTGAATAATATTTTGTAGGATATGCTTTTACTTCAATCACTGCCTGGCATTGTCTTGGCATATTTAGATTTGATTAAATTCGTCGATTGTGACGATTATTGTTGATTGTGATTAAGTGAAATTCTCTAGAAATAAAGAATAACCGCATGTAAAGACGAGTAGGAATCGCATCGACTCGATTAACTGGAACAGAATATCCCGCAGATCGCGATGCAATATCTGAAATCCGATCGACGCTATTTAATGCGATAGAAGAAGCTAGACAAGGAGCGGAATAAAGGGGCAGAAGCACCCATAGAATTGCGCCATTGTTCGAGGCCGGTAGTTCGGTCCTTCGTATAGCTATTACCGTGATAATATCTCGGCCAGAGCTGTGGAAAATGCCCAATTAGGTGTGAAAAGGGTGAAAAAGAGCGTGCAGATCCGGGATGAGGAAGGAGGAACGGAATAAAGATAAAGAGACGAGGGAGCGAGCCGCGCTAGCGGGACGAGGAACAGATGAAACGAAAGAAAGTGTGACAGCGAAAAATAGGGAGGAAGAGTAGTAGATTTGAATAGGCAAACAGCTACCATGCGAGAAAACGAGATAGTGGAGAAAAGACGGTGGTTCGTACATGTGCAACTGCGGTAAGGGGTAAGTGGTAGAACACGAGCGTAGGCATGAAGGTGTAGTTGGCGAAAGAGAGCAATAGCGCTAACCGCTAGCAAAAGGTGAGAGAGTAGGAGAAGGGTGAGCGAAAGCAGGCTAGCAAAGGGGGTTTTGCGCAATGCGCCCGCCAGCGCTGCAGTGGGGTTTATTTCTGATCTCTGCATACGCTCCTCTCTGTTTGCGAATCATTGTGTGTCACGGGGTGTTACAGTTTCAAACTTTTTACCCTCGGACCCCAGCTTTGATCCTGTTTTTGTCTCCTGCATGCACGACCACGCGTGCTGCCCTTTCCTCTATAATATCACTTTTCATCGTTTACGCGAGTTCATGCCAATTTCCTAGATAATTACGTATGTATTGCATATTGCAACATACAGTGGAAGCATTGTTTATCCAAATAGATCGGGGGGCAAGGCAGCGCCCGTAACCGAGCAGTTCCGATAATAGAGGTACACTAGCTATTCCCTCCAACTCTTCTTCTTAGTTCGGATAACAAAAGTCAACGTTTGGGAATCCATGGTCGAGAACCTCTACTTGTTATATCTATTAAACTTACTGAGCAATTAATAAATGTGTAGGCTACGTTATGTGAATTGAAAACGGCTAATATATCTGATATCCAATTTACTAAAAAATAATTACAAGTATGCGTACATGTATTCGAAACAAAAACACAAAAATTAATGGTCGATAACGATAGAAATCATAATAAACGTAATTATTTTTATTAAGAGAAATAGAAAATAATGTAATTTATAAAAGTTATCAAGAATTGAATATTTGGGTTGTTATCGTTACATTACATCCTTTCTGTTCGTGCTCAACTGTTCCTTTTGTGACGCAGATGGAATTTATTCTGAGTAGAAACAAATAATTCTACGCATACATTATGCAAAATCGCATTCGCATAAATGAAGTTACGCTCGACTTCAGTTCAGATAATAGAAACTCGGCTACGAGTTCGTATGTTCGAGGTTGCGATTCATTTGTTCGCATACACAAGGTCGGGATAAATGAGGTTCTATAATATTCTTATTGTTAATTATATGCGTGTTCGATTATAGTCTGAATACTCGAATGGGTACAGTTAGTGTTTACAAGTATTTCAGAACTGTAGTTACGAGCGAGTGTAGGAGACTGGTCACAGCACTCTTTCTTACCAGGCATCGATCTCACTAAGGAGTATGTCATTTATGCGTTGATAGAAGTCTCCACTATACTGGTAACTCAAAATGTCATTGGACTGTTATCGAGTCGATATTTGTTTAATGATCATGAGATTACGAGAATTTTAGAAATCTAGTAGATTTTTTATAATTTGATACCTGTTTTTGGAGCACAACCATTTATTTGTGTGTCATTTCTTTCTACACAATTCGAATCACCCACACGTATTATTTTATTTTTACCGTTACTCGATACCACTCAAAAATATCAGCAGGAACATAACTTTCCAGGTCCAAACGTATCACCGCGTATGCTTCTGCTCTCGAAATTCAAAACCACTTGGAAGATGAGAAGTTCCATTCGATCGATTGTTATTGATACGTCCTGAAACGGTCTCGCAAACTAAATAAACACGCAAGCAGTCACACCCTGGCAACAAAAAATGAACGTCACAATGAGAAATTACAAAATTTCGTTTCATTTGTCACTGAAAAAGAAGCCACGTAATTTTTTTAATTTTACGGAAAGAATATTTTAGCCACTGACAAACAGCAAAAATGAACAAGAACTTTATTTGCTAAAGGAACTTCACAGTAAAAAATTAATTAAAATAAACGAATAGTGAAACAATTAGTATATTTTTTAATTTCATAGTGAATATTTTTTTTTAAATATTTATTAGAAATACGGTAAAAAATTATTACAATAGGTACGGATAATTTGTCTTCTCATATGTTGCCACAAATTTTCAACTTTTCATGATGTTGAGACTGACATTGTCAAGAGCGAAAAAAAAATACCGATACTTTTTACCAGTACAACTGTTGAAACGTATAAATGAAATAATATTACTCAGAGAGGACTAGTAGAAATTCTCTCAAAAGACAATAGAATTTTTACGAAATGGTAATAGTTTTTAATTAAATTCCATAAATGAAATATGTATGCGTTACTAATATACATATTAAAAGTTTGAAAATGTTTAGGAATAATTGTCAGAAATATACTACTATTTTATATAGTAACATTTGACGCTCGTAGACGTTATCCCCAAAACATTATTCTCAATGAGATTATTCATATTTGATAGTATCGAAAGCCTTATGGAAATCGATGTGCATTCTATTCACTTGATGTCCATTGTCTATATACTGCAACAAATAGGATTGGTACAGTGATTGATTGACCACAGTTCGTCGGTCATGAACAAAACCGTGTTGCCCATCTATATGTAATGAACACGAGGAAATTAACGAACACCGAGTTTGATAACAAAGATTATTAAGCACACGTTTGATGTTCAGCACGACTAGTAATTAGTACTAAAGTGGAGTAAAACAGAGACTTGAATAATTTAGCGATGATACGATGACAAGAAATACTACAGTCTCTGAACGATATGAAGCAAATTAGATGAAGTACTTGAAATTGTCGTAGAAGTCTCTAGTTCTCCGACAATGAATTAGATTTTCATAGAGTTGCTATTTTTCAGTTGACCTCTTTCCTTTTTATCTAAACCTTGTTAACTAAACTAAAACAATTCTCTTTTCCTAAGTCGGACACCGACTTAATAATATTTCTGAATTATCAAAAGAAAGTTTATTTTTGTTTGTGTATTATTTATGTAATTATTTGTGTAATTATTTGTGTAATTTTTAAAAAAATGTGTTAAAATCGCAGATCGTAACACGCTCACACGGTTATGAAATTTTATTTGAAGGAGTCGAATATGAAAGGTAACATTTTCTATTGGCCACCCTATCGCTGTCGATAAAATTTTTCCGAAGTAAGTCCAAGACATTGTAAAAGTACCGTAAATAAAGTTCAAGTCATTCCGTATTCTGCGAAAGCTGCTGTTTCGAAACTGCGTGGAAAAATATGCTACCCTCCGCAAACAGCGGTGGGATTTACTTTCTTCGGAACGAAAAGCACGATTAAGAGGAACGTAGCGCGCAAAATATAAAAGTACGTTATTTTTATAAGTTGAGGGAACGTTTCTCTCAGCCGCAGGAACTGGACGAAAGTCTATCAAACGCAATCCCAACGGGCGATTTAAAAAAGTTATACGGAACAAAGGAAACAACTCGTGGGTAAAGCGAAATGGAAAAGTCGCTTTCCGCATTATCTGTTGACAATTCATTATTGGACCCGATACACCCGTTTTCGAATTCCAATAGCGAAAAGTTTTCCACGGCGTACACTCCGTCCGTACCTATTCGATCACAAACAAACAAACAGCCGACAGTACGACCACGATACGACCTTCACTCGCACGGCAATTCGTACGCGCACTTATACGAATCCTCGAAATAAACCCGTTGCCGAAGGGAACGCCCGGTGCCCCGGTGTGTTTGTTTAGAAAATAAGAACGCGTCGTCGAAACTTGTATACCCAACTCGGAATGTACCCACCCCCAACCCTTTGCCAACCCTCTCTCTCGCTCACCCTTAACCCACCGCTGCCGCATACCGCGTGTATTCGCTCGCCTCGATATGTGCCTGTGTATTTTTCTTTCCGCATTCGAAATGTTACCCACCTGCGCTTTTTTCATTCGTTCCTTGTTATTTTCTTGACAATATTTTAACGATAGCCTCCAAGTAGTATTACAGTAGAGCCCGTTGCAGCTGCAGGATACACGTCCACCATTGACGACTTCGGTGCACTTCCTCTATTTCCCTCCTTAACCCTCTTTCGGTGATGACGCTAACACCGTTTAATTCTGCGCAATTCTACTTATTTCACAGCCCTTGCTGGCCCTCGGAAAACCTATTCGAAGGACCACTCGGTAGTTTATTAACCAGTCAGCTGTGATTGACGAGCATACTCGTCGTTGAGAAAATGCAATATTATTTATTTTACTACTCGCGAAAGGATTAGTTTAACCGATTTAAAAGGACGAGAAATAAAAAGAAACGATCACTAAAATTTGTTACCTTAATTTTCAGTCTTCCCCACTAAATTCTCTATCTTTCTCAATTCGATCGTCTTTTGTCTCCCTTCCGGTTTATTCACCAATATCGCCAAGAGTTCTATTTTCTCGCGTCCCCATCTCCCGACACCGATTCCTATCGTGCTTACACACCTGTACTACCGCCCGTATTGGCATTCCACGTTCCTGTCATATCGTATCGCCCTCCGTTCCACGCTCGGTTTTCGGGGATAGGTCTTTCAAGCAATCGGTCTCCGGTTGTCCCTTCCGGAATAATTTATCCAGAAAACAGTGGTTAATAATTCAAAGCCATCCAGTTGCCCCTTGTGCGCGCACAGAGGGGTCGAAAAAATGTTTCCGAGAGCGGGAGGAATAGTCGCGGGAAGCGTTCGTCTGAGTACGCCCGAACAAATACGTCCACGGGATGAATAATGCTATCACCGTCCACGAATGTACACATGCGAAGACCCATCAATCCCGTGGTTCTGTAAACAAGATTAAAAGGATCGGGTTGGAACGTTAAACCCGTTTTATCGTTCCGCCACGCTCGACTATCGCGCGCATTATTATTATTATCGTCTTGTTAAATTAGTAATTGGCTTCCTTTTTGCTCGCGGTTTAACGTGCCACAATCGAATGCATTCATTGCCCTCTCGCTCCGCGGAGCCGCGTTATTAACTGGTCCGCATCATCGTAATTTATTAATTTAATCACGCTTTACACGAGTAACGATCGATTGTGTTGATATTCGCGGCACAATGCGCAAGGTTATCGGTGCCACGGAAATTGGTTATCAAACGTCATAAGAGGTTACGCATTAATATCCTATGAATGTTCATGATTGTCTATGCAGGTCGACGGTAAAATCTCTGTTAACGCTGAATGCAAATTCGACGGGCTCGTTTGTAATTTCGTAGGCTCAGCGATATTACCTATGATAATTAAATTATATGAGTTTGAAAATGCATTTGCGTTTGTATCGTGTTTATTTCAAAATTTCAGTATCAGTTCTATAATAAAAAGTCAACGTTCACGAAGAGTAACTGTAATATTCCAGTGAACCGTTGAAACATAAGTAACAGGAAGCATTCAGACATTCCGCGTTGTTAAAGGAAAGCGAACGATAATGAAATTCTAACAACCGTAAGAAATAACCTCGTTATCCTCGCTCTTAATTGTAGTTGCATTCACGGGTATGTTTATCCTGTAAATTCTTCTGTATCATCAATTTTGTTTTCGAATGCAGATATGATTACGCCATAATAGAAACAGCAGCGTCATTAATAGAAAGAGAGAATCAGCTCAATCTTTGTTAGCCTTAAATTCGCGTGCTTGCGCCGCGAAATTCGATTACACCGTGCGGATATCTCGCGAAATATCCTGGGGATTTCGGTGTCCCCTCGGCGTAGGTACGAAAATAAATAGTGTTCGCGGGAAACAAAAAGAGAAGGTGCGATGACCGAGTGACGACAGCGCGGCTTGCTAAAAACGCACGCATGCATAACTCAGTGGTTTAATCGCGAATGCAGCCACGGCACGCGTAATGAAAACGCCTCGAAAAACAAGCTGGCAGTGACGGTAGCAGGGCCCAGCAGCATCAGCATCCAGCTGCTGGTTGTTGAAACGCCGATACCACTGCTGCTTAACGTTCTCCAACGATATTTAAGAGGGCCGACGGATATTTAGGAAAAATGCTAGGCAACCTTGGAGATTTGTATATTCGTCGATCCTCAGAAAAATGCAAGTATTTTACATAGTATACATAATTATAAAATATAAAAGAAAGATATCCAGACTATGTAAATAGAAATGATTCTGGCGATGTAGTTACACGAATTTGAAATAACTGCCACTCTCCTGTACGAAACACGTGTCTTCGACTTCGTACACGGTTACCCGTTATCGTCGTGCACTTAAACGTTTCCGAAGAGTCAATAATTTATCCACGGGGGAGTAACATCTTCCCGGCTATTGGCTCGTGTCGTTCGAGCGAATTTAAAATGACGCATGAATAAAAAAGCGGTAACCTCTCAACTTTCGGTGGAGTTCGACTTTAAAACTAGTAACGGAGCATTGGTAAAAAGTGCGCATTCAGCAGTAACAGAACTCCTTGAGCACTTTTTTGCCAGGCGAAAAATTTTCGAAGTAGGACGAATAGGCAGGAAAGGTTCGGTGATTCACGGCGGGAGTACTGAAAAAGGTCCAGCATTTTCTCAAAGCGCCCGGTTGTTAAGGTTTTAAGTATGCAACGAGTAATCTGCCTGGTAGCCGGGCCAGGTTCTGTAGACGACTTCGTTACACTGCTCCTGAGGAACAAAAGCTGTTTCTCTTGTATTAAGTTTGTCGGTTCCGCAGTAAAACTGTTAGTTTACGCGGCTACTTTATTAATTAACGGAGGAGTCCGAAAGTATAGTGAATGGCGTCGGTGTTCTTGGCACTCTCGTTTGCGCCAACCTTTGCCTCCTCGTTGTCTCGTTGTTAATCGACGTAGAAAACCTTGCGCACTAAACTGCGGAGAATTCTTTTGTACCGCTCCGATCTCTTTCCATTCATTATAAGAATAGGAGGTTTTGTATCGCGTTACGTGACTCCTCTGGAAATTTCGCTGTCGCGGTGTCGCTGATGTCGGGACAGATTACGATGGGTGGCATCGTGCTAAATGTAGTGTAATAGTTTGCCGAGTGGTTTTACAAGACGATATCAGAACGGGATCGATACAGTAGAGCAGAATGTAAGAGTGAAATCGGTAAGGTGAATCTAGGCAGTACAAAGAAAACATTTCGGATGATTTTTATAATGCACTGTATAATTCTATCTTTGGCAGTTCGTTATTCTTTTATAAATGATGTTTATATGATGTTAAATAATAGTAAGATTCATATTCATATAGAATTATTGAGCCAACTGTTAAACAAATGAGCAATTTATGTTAATTCGCTATCACTTAAAGTCAACGATTGTTTACTGCCTATCGGCACATCGCGGTAACCGTGAAATTACATATTTCAAGACCGGCGAATAAAAAAAGAAGGTAGTACAGAATGACGGCTCTTATTAGAAATTTATACCGGCACTCCTCGGCCCGGTTCTCATATATATTTTAACCGTTGGTGATCCGAAGAAACGAGCAGTGACGTAGGATCTACATATTTTATAATAGCCGCGAGCGGCAAAGGAAAAAAGTTTCTAAAGAACCCGAGCGTTTCAGTGATTAACATGTCAGAGGGCACGCTGTCTCGTGGCATCTTCATCTGAAATTCTGTTTAATTCGGGCGCATTAGCTCGGCTTTCGAAAAAGTAACGTGACCATCCGAGGCTCTAGATGCGAGTTACCGGTTATACGAGACGACGATGGCGCAAGGCGGGATTCGGAAGGTGGCGTTGAAGCTGTCTGAAAGCGGATACAAGGGAAGGGTGTTATTGAAGAAGAGGCAGCGCTGCCGAGTCCCGCCAGGGAAATTAAAGGGCTTTTTAATCCCGCAAGACGAATCGCCGGCATCTCACGGAAAATTTCATTTCCTCGCGGCGTAAACGGAAGATAATAAAAGTAAGTAGCTAACGTTTAACATATTGCCTGTGATACAACACTAGAGATCTCTTCTGATCTACAGTAAGCTGCTTATCGGGTATTAGAGTGGTGATGTTGTTTTCCTTTCGCCGTGTTCTTGCGAGCCGCTATATTTATGCCACAGTAAGAAATTGATTAATCCCTGGAAAGCACGTTTCCTGTCTTGTAATTGCGATTTGCAAAAATAATTAAGTGATTTTAAGAAGAAGCTCGAAGAAGGAATATGCAAACTACATCGATCAAATTGACCAACTTGGTAGTTTTAGTGTATAAATTCTGTTACTTACCAGAAAAGGGATACCTGACATATTAAAATTCTATAACAAATTGCTACTTTAACAATTTTACCTCGTCTACGTTACGGCATATTGTGAAACCGAAGTAGAAAAGATTTATCATTTCAACGGATTCCCAAATGCTAAACCCGACTTTTTGGTTCGAGCAATGGGAAATATGCCGCGTGCAGAGAAACTGGGAGAAGGAAGAAGATGAGGAATGTAAAGCATTGAGATCACTTGAAGTAACAGAAATTTCAAGCGGCTGGGGCACTGCTTTGCTGAGAGCTAGTAGACGTAAGAGTTCATTTTGTATAGACATGAAACGTCAACGGCAAAAATTTAAGGAATGGCTGAAAGCGTACAATTGGTACTGAGATATAGAATTGGTACTGAGCATCTCAGTTACGGTATTTTCCATCTAGAAATCATGTTATTCGTGAACGAACGATCGTTCAAGGCGCATTTTACGAAAAGAACTCGGAACAGTATCTTTCCTCCTATACTTACAATTAGTACTTTAATTTTTCTAACTTTAACGACAGCTTCTCTACGTTATCCCTATTTGTTCATTCAGTTGATCATACTGATCAGGAAAACAGAAATGATTCCAGTGTGGCGTTTCTTATTTTTCTCTTTTCATGCAGTTTTAAGTTTCCGTCTATACCTTTCCAAATATTGTTCCCCAGAAGCACTGTTTCGCGCCGCTGGCGGCAAAAGCTAGGTAAATAAGAAGCGTAACAGAATTCTTTTTAGCTCCCAGAACAACCAGCTACAATTTCGCCACTAAAGTGCAAGCTACTTGCACGCTGCGCTTACACCTTACTTCCGATAATTAAAAAAAGCCGAAACAAGCTCACCTGGAATAGCTCTCGTGGAACTTGAATACGTCGGTCCCATATATTTCCTGTTCTGTTGTTTGTAAAGCTAATATCGTAAACTAGCCACTCTTTGAATTCCTTGGAAAAGAACAATTTCTGCGTACATGCATTGTAAGGAATAAGTAGACAATATTTGTTTAAGGGTTCACGTGCATCTAGGCTACACGAACGTGGAATACAATTGTAAACTCTTTGAGGATGCAGATTTCTTTTTTTCAAGTGTACTTGATAAACTTTGTATTTTTATCTATTAAGCGTGTACATTTTATTTCATAATTAATAACGTAAAATGCTTTCGCTCTAACCATAATGTATTCGTTGATTTTTATCTGAATCATAATGTTTCAAAGATCTTAAATAACAAGTATATCATCAAAAAATAACATTTTTTTAACAAAAAAATACTACCCCGTTAATTTCTGATTGCAATGAAATTCTTCGATCTTGCAGTGTATTCGTTCAAGGTATTATGGAAGGAGTAACATGGCTGACCTCAGGGTCGTACCAAAAGTTAGAATTCATCGAACATCAAAGGCAACAGCTTTGACTGCGAAACAGTCGCCCAGCTTAGAAACACATATTTGAAATTCACTTCAGACGAGTCAATTTGGTAAACTGAGAAATCGTTCTGATTGCGGACCAATCAATCGATCCTCAAGACAAACAGAAACGCACTTACTTTGAATTAGTCAACTACGTACTATTTATGATTGGGTGGTACTTTCGAGTAGATTTTCTGACATACAGCGAGGGCTATATGTAGAATACGCACGACCACACAGGATTAAGGTCGATTCAGACTATACGACACCGATCGTCACGTTCAAACATTAAAACACACGTTTGAATGTCTTGTCGTGTCGGTGCCGGTACGTGTCGTTGCCGGAACGTGACGGTCCGTGTCGTATAGTCTGAATCGACCTTTATACGGAATTCGCGTTGCGGTCGAAACAATAGTGCATATGGTATGTAGAAATGACTCTTTCTCCAACGAGTGCCAAAATTGCAATTTTTCGACATTGTTCTCTCAGTTTTCCTCTGGTGCTCAAGGGCAGCGAACAGCGTTACGTGGGCAAAAATTACGTGGCGGTCGATCGGAGAGCACAATGTTTTTCTGCACAGCCGTTCCATGGAAGCGCATACGTACGTATGCACCCGCGCTTACAGAGGTCCGTCCATCCGTCAGTCTGGCAGAATGTTTATTCAAAACGACGCGGAATATGGAGGAGTAGCTATAGGGAGCGAAAGGCCAGCGCTGGAGAGCGCGATAGGAGGGGTCGCGGAGCGAAGGGAGTTGTGGAGTGAGTTAGAGGGTTGCTTGAAACTACGCTTGCCCTTGGGCATGTAATTACGCGCTTCGTTTCTCGAAACGGCCTCCAGGGTCAACGCGAAACGCGGACTGGTAGCCACGTTATAGAGGATACTCTGCTTCTCTCTTGCTCTCTTTACGACAACTCGTTGATTCCTTTCCTCTTATTTTATCTACCATTGAATACCTTCCCCCGGTCCCTCGTGATCTTTTCTTCGTGAAAATCGCTCCTTGCGACCCTGTGCACATCTAAAACAGACCGTTTCACTTTCTTTTGATTTTCTTCGGTGCTAATCTTTGCTTTAATACGACCGTTACCTCGAGCAGCCAACGTCCACGCGACCGTGGCATAATGGAATTCATGTATGGCGATAGATGTTAATTAAGTGGTTCGCTTGTTATTGGGATGGCCACTCAATTTAGGCTGTACTCCGGAATGTATTTATCGACTTGGAAATTTATCGTAAATTTCATTACCAACTATACTTAATCGATGCAATATAAACTTTCCTTTCGGTTACCTGAATATTTACAATATCTCACTTTGCATGATGTATATTATTAAACGTAACGTTGCAGTACACGTCGTACAATAATGTTAATCTAAGCTTGCGGCGGAGATTTTCCGCGTATGAGACCATCGAAAAGAAAAACATTCCGTAATGAATATGTGTCTACCCTTAGGCATCGTTCGGTTTCTTGGAACAATAATTACCGAGACGTGATCGAGGCGTGCACAGTTAAAAACACTAAAAGTGATACTAACTTTAATTAAAAGGTACCAAAATGTTAGAGATAACGGTAGAAAGAATTTTTAGGTATCGCGCTGCTCTCAGGTTAATTCCCGGTTGAAGTATAATTTAATAAAAATACATCATACGGCCGGCATTTAATAAAAATACATCATGAATAATTAAACACATTTTTAAAGTATGATATCATTCCAGCTGGAAAACAAACTCTGAATTAATATTAAAAAGTACGCAAACACTGCAATGTTATTGTATGGAAAGAAGTCTTTCAACCATACCGTGTGCCCGAGGTAATTACGACGAACGTTGATAATAGGAAATGACATAGCGCATAATGTAATACCCATACCGTGGTTACGTCCTTTCATTATAGAAGTGCAATATTAAAAGAAGACATTTCTGCAGATGAAAACGGTACTTTGGCTCGGCAATCGATTCGCGCTTTGTCTTTCTTTGATAATAACCCACGCATTCAAAGGAGGCTCGTTTCCAACCTTCTAATTGCGTACTCCATCGCGCGTAGATAACAATATCAAACGGTAGCTAGTTCGCGTAGAACTTTGCCCAGCTTTTGACCATTCGCTACATAATTCGCGAAGTTCGGAGGCAACGGGGTACACCTGTAAAGTTGAATGTAAGGCCAAACCCTGGCAGGTACGTTTTGCTTAGATAGAACATAATGTATATGCTGGCTGCGGGTTTAAGGATAACGGGCAGAGAAGAGGGTAACGCGGGATTGGCCGAAGGGCCAGTACGTCGGAATAACAGCTACGACTTCCAGACCTAGAGAGAAGCTCTAGTCCGCTCAGGTTACCGCAACATGCCGACAGCCTCTTGAGCCTGGACATCCTGAGAGTTAAGCAGGACGCTACACCTCCCGCACCGGCTGCTCCCGTTGCTCTGCCGTTTCTCCACGTCGTCTCTGTGTTTGCTCACAAAGCCCGCAGAGAAAGGGAGAGGTTAATTAATTAACGAGTTTTTACTTAGGCCATGGTAGACTAAGCCAGACCAGTCCCGGCCCGCTGCCGTTTGTTTGTTGTATTCTCGGCTTGTTGGTAACTGTTAGTCATTTATGTAAACGTAATTTGGAAGAGGTTGGGTGGCACTAGCCGCAGGCCACATTCCGCACTAAATCAAACATAGCTATATTCCAACGGTCGAGCCGTACAGACGAACCGTAGCAGCTTAATGCTTCGAAAGCGTACGAAGGGTTGCGACGAACACGAATCTCGTGGCACCGCAAAGTTTATGACCCACGGGCACAGGTATGCATTCCTGGACAATGCTATTTTCTACTCGCAAAAGTACCTCGAGAAATGAACTCTCGCTGTTAGCGAGCCCTCTGATGATGTGCTTCCCGTCCTTTCATTTTCCTTTCTTTCTTGCTTTTATGACACGCCGTTAAAGCTTATTAAACGGAGAGGATTATCGTTTCAGCTACTTTATTCTTACATTTATCGTGGGTAATTACCAACGCCATATCATTTTCGCTCGTGATCAAAGACTTGAATACTCGTGGCTCAGTGGATTGTATTGAATAAAAAGGTATGTCTGTATATGTCAAGTAACAATTGCCATGTAAAATACATTATTATCTATCAGTACGAAACAAGTGTTTTGTGCGAATTACTGTATTTTCCGAATGACTAAACTATGTAAATGGGAAAGATAAATATATCCACCAAGAAAGATCAACACGAATTTAAACAAGAAGCTGTTTGTTTCTTTACTTCGTGAAACTTACCTGTTCCATTATTCATTTTTTGTTCTGTCTCTCAACTGCGACTTCGCAATTGGATTTCTCGTCCGAACTGGTAATCTAATTTTCGCAATTAGTACTGTAGCTGTTCGTGTAAAAAAAAAATATGTTATTATACAATAAACATTTGTATAAACGCAATGCAGGGAATCGTTGGGAATAATTTTAAAGATTTCAAGGAGAGACGCGTTAATGAGGTCAATCTTCGAGCTGCAATTACCTTGGCAGTCCAACTAACTGAGGTGTTCCTATGAATCAATCTTTTATTACTGTTCCTATCTAACTATCGTTTATTACTGTATAAAATTAGTATTGCCAATGAAGATGGTAAACAGCTTGACGATGATACATAAACAACTAATTCGCTAAGAAAGGTACTTACAATTAATCATTTTAGAATGAATAAGACAATAAAACCTCCCCTGATCAAATATTTTAAGTAGAATATGACAATGTTCGCCAGACATTTTAATAATAGAATATAATAAGTAAAATAGAATAAGACACCAAGACCGCACATAATAGAGTGCACGCATGGCCTAAGCCAGCCATTCATAAGTAGAAAGGCATCGTAGTTGGTCAGACATTTTAAGTAGAATATGACAATGTTCGTCAGACATTCTAATAATAGAATATAATAAGTAAAATAGAATAAGACACCAAAACCGCTTATAACAGAGTGCACGCAAGATCTAAGCCAACCATTGTTAAGTAGAAAAGCATCGTAGTTGGTCAGACATTTTAAGTAGAATATGAACCATGACGGCGCTTCATTTATGTGCGTTAGCGGCTCCAGGGTGAAAAACGGAATTCAGAACATTCGAAACATTCCTAAGTAGGTCATCAAAAATATACACACACAAGTTTCGAAGCTATGGAAATGAATTTTGCCATTTTACCTTACTCGACTGGACTACATATTTAAAACGAACGCCAATCGTGGAAAAGCTCGCGGCGAAGCAACGACAAGTGATCCGTTGTGTACGATTTTTCTCCGCCTACTCTATCTCGTTCGCTCTCCTCTCTCTTCGTTGATTCTGCTCTCCTCTACATCATTCACCCCCTTACTCTCTCTTTTTCTACATCTCCCTTCCACCAACAACATTCACTTTATTTACGCACCCAGAAACAAATACAGGTATATAGCGGACGGCACCATGGCCACCATAAAGGACTGACCGTACGCATAAATCCCAATTACAGCTACCAATGGTGCAGGCCAGCGGCCGTGACACGCCGCAAAGTGCGCCCCGTCCATAAATTGTGCTGGCCGGACGTACCGAATTTTCCATGCAATTTGAATAAGAGATACGCATTTGGGGAAATATGCACGTGCGCGTTCGCTCGCGTGCACGGACGTTCGTCCATCTGTACTCTTCAATGTGCGCGGAATTTTCGGAGCGCAACGCGTTCAAAGCGCTGCCGGGCTTATTGTTTGCGCCGTACGGGTACGGTATTATTTTCGAATAAATTCAAATTCGAAAAAAGACTCTGACTCGCGCGTATCCATCGGCTGATTCTCGGGTTTCGGCCCCAGGGCACGGATCGAATCTCCCATAGAGTGCTCGAAAACCATCCCCCCTCTCCTTTTCGTTGACAAAATAATGACTACGGTGACGAATAGTGGCGGATTTCGACTTAACCGGGACCCGAAGCGAATTACCTCGAGGGTCACTTTCCTTTTATGAAATATGTTATACAAGGCGGTATTGGATTTTGTTTGGAAGATACTGATACGGTAGGAGTATAATTGTTTTACTTTGGAACATGTCTATTCCGTCACTGGAAACGAGTAAACGAAAGAGCTTGTTTTTATAAATTATATAATTTATGAAATAGAACAAAATGCTTCTATTTTATTGAAAATATTCCCGTCTAAAATTTTGTTTGTGATCATTTTTCTATCACTCATCCGATTTTCCTCGTGGAAGATCGGATCGGTCCTAGATTTTTTACTTCGTTTTGTAAACTACGCTAAACGTCGAAGTTATTTTGCGAGGTTTCGTAGAGATTAGCTAAATAGTTAGCGAAACTTTTTTTAGGCGGCGTATTATGATAAATATTTTCATTTGTGTTCATTGCTTTTACCAGTCTAACGGTTTTGACGAAAAATGAGAAAAACTACCACGGAATAACTGCTGGGAGTAATTTTTCGCAAAAAAAAGGGGGAACTTTTCAACCACCGGATGAGGAAGGGGAAGGACTTTTCAAATCTTTATTCCTGACCTCATTAAAAGTCCGCACTCCATATATGAAAACTTTATAAATTATTTCTTGACGCCCAAACTCAGAAAATTTAACATGGGTGTAAAAAATCTAAACGACCATTCTGCGAACGTTAATTTTAAGAGCTACGAAACTAGTGCTAGATATTCCAAATTATTTGCTTTTTGATGATTGGAAATTACGACTGTTACATTTCATTACGTATAATGCATTAACATTAAAAGATATAAAGTTATGAAAAGAATGTTCGCATTTCATATACTGTGTTTTTCTACTTATCCTACAATTTACAAATCCAATTAATTGCTCGAAGTGATGCGACAATGCTTAAATAGAAGACAAAAAAGTTCTGCATTTTGGGAATAAAATATGTAGGTTTTCGTGATCCTGTTTCAATAACATCTGAACAAAATTTGTTGCCGGTATTTTAATTCTTTGCCTCGAATAAAACCATTGGAGCAAACCGCAGCAGCTGCAATATTTTCGGGAATTTTGCGATGCAATTCCCTCCGAAGTGTTAAGCGCTGCATTCAAGAATTTCGTAATACAATTTACTCGAAGCAATGAAAATAAAATAAATGAAACAGTACTGCGAGGAATTAGGAGAGCGCCGGCTCTGATAGAAAGCATTTGTCCATTCGTTACATTATTCGTAATACTTATTTTGCCTTCTGCATTGTTTTCCATTTTATATACGCTTTTCTATATACATTCTCTCCAATTTCCTTTCCCTTCACTCTGCATTTGGATTTCAGATCTTTCGTATTATTTTTTTCTTTCTTCTTTTTAGTCAAAATATCAACGAGTGAGATTTTCATTGATTGAAGTGTTCTCGTAGTACATAACTATGCTCGAGTTCGTTAATTATATCGACGTGTTTGCGAACACGATGCTTTTAGGAAACAAGATACAATCTAGTTATAATTTTACTCTGAAAATCGTTACTCTTTAAATATCGTATGTGTACAGTTGTCTCGTCTGAAACAATCGCTTTTGATTACACAACCAACATGTAATAGTAACTGAAACACTTGCGGGTACTAGAGCAAATCATTTCCTGCCAACGATATCCGGCATATAGGATTCCGCTGTGGTCGTACGGATATACGCGTATTCATACGTAAAGCTTATTACTTGTTAATTCAACAACCGTGGACGGAAGGATACGGGCATGCTTTAGGGTATACAGGGTGTCCCAAAAGTCGGGGAGGAGCCGGAAATGGGGGGCAGCTGAGACGATTCTGAACAACAATTTCCTTTGCAAAAATGTCGGATGGAACTTCGTTAAGGAGATATTAAGAGAAAACCCCGACCAATCAGAGCGCGCGTAGACCATTCGAGCGGCCGCGGTAGCGAAGGCTATGCGCTGGCGGCCGCGCTTGTACGCGAACAAGTGACACGACGTGCATAGAAGGACATTGACGCTACCGCCTAGCGCGTAGCCTTCGCTACCGCGGCTGCTCCAACGGTATCCGCGCGCTCTGATTGGTCGGGTCTTTTTATTAATATCTACTTAACGAAGCCCCATCCGACATTTTTGCAAAGGAAATTGTTGTTCAGAATCGTCTCAGCTACCCCCCGTTTCCGGCTTCTCCCCGACTTTTGGGACACCCTGTATATAGAGGGTATACCAAAGACCGAGATAAACTGTGCGTTTTGGCATGTCATATAAGGCTGACCTGCACGACAAAACATATCCGCACGCGGGTAGACGCGCGTGTAGGTTACCCCGCCTCATTAATGGTTAAAGCTAATACCAGAGGCTCAGAACTAATGGAAATACCACGACAACCCCTCTGATCCCTGAACTATAGTAGATCCCTGAGGCACTTCGTTCCACAAAGTAATCTACTACCATTGTATCACGTGACTTATCGGGTTCGCGTAGTTATTTCGAAAATATCATATTTTCCAATCTATCAAAGGTGTTCTACATTTTATGTTGCGGGGAAAATGTCTTTTAAATCTTTTTCTGGCTCAAAACTGGACGATGTAAGCCACTTGCACCCTTAACATCCAAATCAAGAAAGTTTTCAGTGATGAACCCCTTTTCAATGAACATAGATGTTCATATACAGGGTTTCTACAGTTACATTCATTGATAAATTGACATCACAAATATAGCATTTCATTTAAAATAACTCAGATGACCATAAAATCTCAAAAATGCTCGAATCAATTTTTATATGCAAACGATCAGAAATTCATACTTTAGAAATCAATCTAGGCGAGCAAGTTACGTGAACCACCTGTACAACTCAGTTTTACTGTTCTAGATACAGCTGTAATAATTTTTTAAAATACTAGGGTCCGATTTATGGCTGCCGTGCGTGAATCGGATTGAAGATGATCCATGATGCTATGAAACAACGAAAGGTCGTGATATGGTATATCGGTACACGATAGTTGTTATAGTGTAAGTTACGGGAAATACAGTCGGACACTTAGTCTGTAAAAAATGTGCAGTTCTTTTGCCTTCCCCGACAGAGAATCAGGTCGAAGGAAGGCGGTACATGCGAGAAGAACTCCAAAAGTAATAGCAGCCTTGCCGGGATTCACCGAGGAAAAATGATAATCTTGTCCCACATGCACAAGTATCACTGTATCTTGGCGAGCAAGCGGACGCATAAATAACAGAGTGGATTTCCAGATTTTTCATATGACCAACCTCTTCGTTTCTAGGGATTTATCGATCCCGCGGTCAGACTATTGCCGTGCCGCAGTCAGAAGAAAAGAAGCAACTCAGTTGATATGTATTTCGATCGGACCGATATAATGTGTCGCGAGCGCAGATTGTAGTGAAACGATCACGACTGAAAATTGATTTCACGAGACAATTTCCAATGAACGTCCATTGTACTTAATGAGAGAAAAACTTAGACGATAAGTAGGAACGTATAGCAAGAAATGTACATGTGCCGTTGAATGAGGTTCTTGAATTTATTTGGATTATCTTCCTTTGGACGTGTTTCAAATTCAACCACCAAATATACGAAGAAACATTTAGTAGCGCTACGGGGTCACCACTTTCGCCGATTGCGATGGCTGACCTAGACTTTACACCACTCACTTATGTGGACGATATTTTTGCGATTATTCTAGATTACCAAATAAATTGGGTTAATCTGATGTCTTGAAAACTATTACCTTAATTCTATGATTATTAGAAGTTTTACTTATGTTCAAATTTATTTGAATTCGATAAAAGCCAAGTATAATCTGGCTCTAGCGTTGTATTATTAAAGGTACGTCGAATACATTCCTGTTCAAAACCGAGGAAGGACAACCATATGTATCATACAACAAATTGATCCTCAGGGTAAACGATGAATAAGTTAATTCATTTCATATAATTTCGTTTGCCACATTGTCCATTTTGCGCAACACTTTAAACTCGGATCAATTTGGATAACGTTTTGCGACGCCGTTGCTATTGACCGCGCATAATGAAATGTCAAACACACGGCACCGTGTTGCCACAGAATAAATAATTTTTGCTTGAAATAATATTAATTATCGACTCGCCGCTGACGATTATTTATGCGCGGGATAAATGAGAAATTGAACCCGAGAATATTTAATTCGATCAAAAATCGTGTCCCGCGAAACGTTTTAGCCCCGAGGAGCGTACGCCTGGCCTCGACCGGATTAAAATTAGTTAACTGATATTAAAATGCACGGGTCACTGTTTATTTAAGCAAATGCACAAGAGCCGATAACCAGGAATGAAAACGCACGCAAATCACAATAAACGTGAAATACGCAACGCGATGAATTGTATGATGAATTTCTCTTTTATAATCGTACATGAAATCAATGGACATGAATCAAATTCTATAGACCACATCGCATTCTATTTCGTCGTAATTTACAATAGCGCGATACATTATAATTTAGTAACAGTATGAATTGCGCATAAGATTCAAAATATGTAATTAAAAAATATAATTTTTGTAAGAAGAAAGATTAAATGAATCTAGATAACTTTTCATTTCTGCATTAGATGCAAACTATGTTTCTCAAAATATCGCTTGCCATATACAGACGTTCCCATTACATACTTAATTTACGCTTACGATTTAAAATTTTTTTCGAAACTTTAGTTAAAAACAGAAAGGGATGTCAAGTTTGATATACGAGAAATTACGTACCTCCGTTTATCATTAAAACACAGCACTCGTAAAATTTAACATAAAACCACTAGTATCAGGTGAAATGGTTTAAGCTATCCTAAAAGTTGAATATGTAATAACAGTGAATATTTTCCCTGGTTCTGACTTGGAACTAACGCTGGTCCATCGAGACTGTGCAAGTAAAAATTTTACGATAATTATTATAGCCACAGAACAGACTTGAGAAAATTAAAAATGTTCACGAACAGTAATTGGAATGTTATTATCCTCATTCTGTTTCAGCGTGTTTGTATATTTATTGTCTAGTTACGAATTTGAGTTGATACTACAAACGTCCAAATTAAATATATTTATCTGCTTCTATAATTATTTTCAAATTAATTTGAATTGTAAATTAATGAACAATAAAGGGCTTATTAACATTGGATCACAATTTTCTATCATTTATTATGATACTGGTATCAGTAATACTTGTAATTTCATTACAATATCGTGTTTTATCCGTGCGGTTCAAATCTATTGTTCATTTTCGTTATTTCATTCATGTCTAATCTCGTTATGTCATGACAATTAAAGAAAGGTATTTGAGAATATTATTTCTACGATATTATATGTTCTCTTCGTATTCCTTGATCCCTATACCTAATTTTCCCTTAGTTTTCCCGACACAACCATAGAAGTAGACACCGTAGACAACGTTCCCAGAAACAATCGGGATACGTAGGGGTGTACTAAATCTTAGAAATTTATACTATACTGTGTACAAAATAAATAAGGTAGACTTCGTCCAGCAAGATATCCAGCGTGCGTCGTAAAGGATGTCTACGTTCGAAGGGGATAAAGCGAAGAATCGAGCGATCATGCTGATCCTTTTCGTTGGTCCGTACCATTCAGGCGGATAGCGTGCTGGTATAGCTCGGGGTATATAAAGTACCAACGATGAGTCTGTAACAGCTTTGCGACGAGATCTATAAAGTTATTCGTGCACGTGAGCAACTGGCGGCCAACGGATCGCGTTTATTACGAGCCATGGCGCAACAAAGCACCCCCGACACGATCCATCTAACCGTTGGTAAGGTTAAGGGGCATTACATTAATGGTTGCGCGGTGGTCGCTGGTCAGGAGGGTCGCGAATCCTAGGGCTCGAACGCTAAGTATGGGCATCCTGATATATATTTTCTAGAATATATTACTATGCGATATGTTGATTGCAAAGCGTAAAAGGTACGAGCAACGCAAGATATATATAAAAGTGCACGCTAGTTGTTGCTACATTTTTCAAATTCAATGCTACGGTTAGTGAATATTAATCAGATTATTATTCAATTTTTAGACAGTTTCATACCATATACGAAACACATGCCTGTAGGAACGGTCTTCGTTTTAAATAAAAGCAAACTTCTAGATAAAATAAAAGTATTTATGTACCCTACAAGTAATGTAGATCCATGTACTACGAGCTCAAAGTTCTGGAACATACACGTATAGTTCCACTGTAATAAATTTGTAAACAGCCATGAATATTTTGCGTTTCCAATCTGGTATAACGCCTTAAGTCACCTCTTTGAAGCTCTTACACAGACTAAGTCACCCTCGTAAATATTTTAAAAGCAAAATAGTGTTGGGCTGAGAAGCTACTCTGTTCGACGATACACAAGGTGTTAAACAAATATGCTTACAAACTTTGACGACAAATACCACTGGGTGAACCGTACTCAGTCAATGGTTAGATAAAAAATTAATAGCGTTAGTAACGTTACTTCAATTTCTACAGATACAACGGTCCACAACTACATATGTAAGCAACTAAAGCGTTTGTCTAGCAGTTCACGAAGTAGGGATTAACAAATATTCAAATATGGTACTATGTCGTCACAGATTATAGAAGTTCTTAGAGTTAATTTAACAATTTTCGTTATTTGATCACACTTTTAGTAATGACTAAAGTTCTGAATAAGTGAATTGTTCATGACCAGACTTTATATTCATTTTGTAAAATTTTACTGTTCATGAACTCGAAATCTTGGAGACAGATCTGCGTTTGAAAATCCATATTTTGCCAACGAGTGTGTTTCATGAAATTGTTGTATATATTTTTTTCCTCCCCCCAACACAGCCCTTTGGTTCCGCCCTAACCACCCTCTGGGGTGCACCAGCGGAAATGCGTTGTGAAATATTTAACTCGGTCTCTTCCGTTACCATCCACAGCAGCAAACCCCTCTCGCTTCGCCGATTCTTCTCTCTCTGTCATTCTTCTAACCTTGCGTTCTCTCTCTCTCTCTCTCTCTCTCTCTCTCTCTCTCTCTCTCTCTCTCACTTCATCACCACCGCCGTGTCCTCTCTCCCTCTCCTTGTTTAGCCTGCCTCACCGCAATTCGATGCCGAGCTAGGAACATCCGGTGCTCTGCATTATTAAATGCACGACACCGACCTCTGGTTACCCTGATTTTATGGGAAATCCGTGAATGAAATAACTTGTCTTTCTTCTGCTCTCTTCCTCTCAGTCCCTTCAAGTTTTCACGTGTTACGCGTGAGTCAGATACACAACGCATTTGTCGAAAATTCGTCAAAGTCCCGAGTGATCCTCTATGGATGAAACGCGATACTTGTTAATTTTATTTCACGAATGCAACCGCCGAGATGAACTGGGGATACAGCTTTGATAATGGACTCCATTGAAAACACTGAGATAATGTATGAATTGTTTCATGTTACAAGTGATGTTGATGTTATTGTTGCCGTATACGTTATTAACCCTTTGTATCTCGTTGGAAAATGTTCGAACAGAAATCTCGTTATAATTTTCTACGTATTATGTCTCTATATTTTATATGTTCATTTTCGAAAACTGTAGAATCCCAATGGTGTGAGGAATATCTAATTTAATAATACGTGCACGTATATCTAGCTATGTATTGGTTATTGCTCACAATATTGTATTACACAATTTATTAATATAAAATTTAACAATACACGAATTTCAATTATTCGAGAAAATAGCATGTGCACGATATTCTTCTCTTTTTTTATCAAATTTTATAAACATGTTTCCGAATGTAGGAATCATAAAAGTTTTACCAGAGTTAAATCAGTTAAACCAGAGCCAATTCAAAACGGCAGTGACGAATATGGGTGGATGAAAATTCTTACGTATCTCAACGTTTATGTCGGATATGCCCAAAGTAAATTAAATTTTACCAGGAGAGAGAACATTGAAATGTCATTTTTTTTTAATGGTTATGACGTACGAGTTACTTTCATATTGTGACGTATATATAGTATGTACATAGACGCTAGCGGTAGAGAATTCGCGGCACTGCGGTGTACGCTTCCTGAGATAAACCGTAACGCTCGAGGGGTTAATGTCTGTTAAGACTTTTTGATGTGCTTGTTGTATTTTAATCGGAGACCAAAAATATCGGATGGTTTAAACATTTGTTCGGAACAGATCACCGAATAAAAATGAATTTTTATTTAAATGAAAGGCAGTCATTGTCAAATCTTAAAGAAACTTGTCAAAAGAACAAATTACATGAAAAATGATATATATAACGAATAATAATATGACAAATAATCAATATAATTGGTTAACATATCATAAATATCAAAAACATCTATTCGAATTTTAGTTTAATCGTTCCGAGTTGACCACAGACCTACTAAATATTGGCACTTAACGAGAACGGACTGAATCTAACTGGCCGGCAATCACGAATTAGACGAACTTTCTCAATTACTAAAAGATACCGCATAATTACTGGGAACGGTAGTACGTCCGCTTTTATTCATTCGGTCTTCATGAACCACTGTCCCCGCTAACTCATCAAATGAATGAAGCGACGTTATGACTGTCGTTGTAAAACTGTGCTTTTACGTTCAATCCTTTCTTTATTTATGTCACAGAGTGAAGGGATACGCCGCGGGATTACCAGTTCCCGTTCACGTTGGCACGCATTACAGTCGGCACAAACGCAGGAAGAAAGGAGGGTGAACTCGGGTCGCGGTGACTGCAACACGCTTGTGATTGATCATTTCCCTTATCGAGGGTTTTATTTAAATTTTTAATTAGTCCGCGGGCATTCCGCCCGATTGGTGATAACGCGTTTGAATTACAATTACACGCGTGCGGTTCACCCGTTTCGCATTGGCGCATACCTATTGTTAGTTCCGACTGCCCTTGTATGCCTTACGCATTGTATAAGTCGTACCAAGTATAAATTAACATAGCAGCGGCAGCGGCAACTTTCTATCGTAATTCCTTTGATATGACCGCGCCTCGTACATATCACCGTGTTTTAAAAGAGACTTTGTGATTCGCGAGAGTCAGGAATAATTCGAATGGCTGGTACGCATGTATGTGGGCTACAAGTAGCGGAATCGGTTTAAAATATCCTTGGTCCGCTACTATCGAAGATGTCACGAAGTTTGCTGATTTGTGATGTATACAATATAAATGCACTGTAATATGAATTTCTAATCACATCGAAATTTATGAATTATATTCAAAATTTCTTTCAGGAATATTTCTTTTAGGTCCTTAATGAAAATACCTTATCACCCATATATGGGCGACGTTGAAAGACACAATTCCAGGGTAGAAATATTGATTTTATTTATAAGTTTCTATATTATAGGTCTAATACTTTTCGGGGCAACTGTGTATCATCGGTTCATATAAAATCGGACAATTATCCGTAATCTGGTGAAATTGATGTGTTCAGCTTACTTGATTTTTAAAGTAAAAGATTTACGAGTTCAGCGTAGCAGCACCAATAATTCACTGGATTAAAGATGCCGTAAATGGGATTCTGAAACCAATAACACTATGCTGTTGAACCTTACACCACATGCTCCACTTGCCTACTTCTCCAGCTAACGAGTTACATGTTTCTTAAACTTTTTTCTGAATGAAATTTATTGAAACACCAGCAAACATTAACAAAAGTACTCCTACTTCGAGTTTTTTCTTCGGACACCTACCCCAACTCATTTCCGAACGATTTCAATTTGATTATCAAAATTACGTCCCACTGTATATACAACGTGTTAATTTAGCAATTATCAACGTTGAAACCGTAGATCTCAAACGTTCATGGAAAGTAGCAAAAAGCGGTTCCGGCGAGTGGCTTGCAAAGTAAACGTTTTTGCTCCGTTTTCATTTTATTGTCGGCGTATGCGTAGATTCAGGCTATACGTGTGAATAAACGTGGCAGTATTACCTAGCTGCCTACCGTGCAAGCCTGACTAAATAGTCAGAAACAGCCACATATCCAAGATAACATACACGGTGGCGCACTTTGTTTCTGATCGTTGAAGCGTGTGTAATGATATTAATTATTAAAAGTAGAGCAACAACAGGCGACACCGTCAAAGCGTCGACGACGGCGGCGGCGCAGCGTGCCGTTGGGTTATTATTTTATTCTCCGTCGCGTCCTTTTCCGCGCTCTCCACGCGTCGGTTATTAAGGCCAGGTGCAAAGGAATATCAAGAACCGGAGCCGAGGGAAGCTAATTGCTATTCTCCAAAATTTTCCTCGGAAAAGTTCGACCCTTCAGAAGCCCTCACGAAGAAACTTCTTAATAATACCGACTTCCTTCACTGCAATTCATGTTCCACCGTCGAGAAGATAGCCAGGAAATCTGATAATCATGAGATGGTGAACGGCTGCACTATTTAATTATGAAGCAGGTGTATGATGTTGCGCGAATTGTTTTTCCAATCAGATTACACGCCTCTTGTTTGTATGAATTTGATACCGTTATACACAATTTCCATTTCAAGTAGATTATGTTTTACCAAGGGCGATTAGCACCGATTCTCAAAATCTGAATGAACGAATGCGATATCGATTTAAAGCATGTTTAAGCTTTTTTCAAGAATTTTAAAGCTTTCCGTTGGGTTTCTTAAAATCTTTAATCGAGAATCGCAATGAAAAAATTTGGTATGGATAGGATTTCTTGTACAAGGTTTTGAATTTTTACTCGATTTTTTCTGAGGTCGCTTCACATTTTAGGCCATATCTCGAGTTCGAAACGTCCGATTAGGTCGCCCAAGATACCATATTAAAGGTAATCGAGTTCTATATTGATCATATGGTTAATTTATTTTTAATAGAATGTTTTGTTTATTCTTTCGTCAAACACACGTTGATAGAAGTTCTACATTAATGAGATAATCCAATACATATTAATAAAACTAAATAATTTTGATAAATACCTATAGGGAGACATTTCTTTGCAACTTAAGTGTGGATTCGTCTGTGTTAATATTTCGCGACTTACCTGCAACAGAAAGGAAAAGTTAAATTAGTGACAAAACTCAACAATTTTGGCTTTCTTTAAGCGATAAGCATGACGTAAGTGTAAGATAATCTTGATATAACTACATAAAAAATTAGGAAATTGAAAATTTGATGAAATGGTTGAACAGAAATTCAATTGGAGATGTTAAGTGCAATGTTTTCAAGCAATTGTTTCAAATTCAGTTACACAATTAGTTTGTTCCTATATTTAGCCAATTTTACAATCCTCGGTATACAGAGCCATTAATTGCAAGGTCTTAGTATTACATCAAACTCCTTCAAATTAGATGTTACCGCATAGCAAATTAACTGTTGAACTTCCGAACTTGGAAATCGATCTCGTATCATAACGTCAGAGCAACGTTGAACACACATGCGATAAGTAATATTATTGTACTAGTTTCAAGTATTTATCAGTGCCACCAAAACAAAGCAGCCGTGATGAAATCACAAAGTTCGTTAATATTTCTAAAGCAGATCATAGGTACATTTTTTTGAACACACAGATGTCAATCCAAAGTTACATGGACCAAAAATATCGATATCAACTTACCAAAATGTATTCTGTTTGAATAAAAACGGAAATATTATACCTTCAAAAAGTTTACCAAACATATCCTCTACTAATCCCTTTGACGAGCATACGTATTGAAATTTCCATTCATGCGATAATTATATTTAATTTCGCGCATCGCTTGCCGCGAGTCGAGGTCGTTAAGTTCGTTCCTTCAATGCTACAGAACGAAAAATTACTTAAAAACGTATCGCGATAATTTGCAGGAAGATTTCTTTAAACTGGCTGATTTATACACAGCGACTACTGGATGGTTCTCACGCCCGCCGCCTCGATGCTAATGAGCAACGACGTATTTACGCTTCAATCGGCGTCAAGTGGAGACGTAGCAATTTTCTCTCTTTCTTTCTTGTACGTGTCGCGACGGGTTAAGAACAGTCAGAAAATTACGAGGAGCGGGTAATGCAATTCCGCAACGCGGCAAGTGGACAACGCAGCAGGGAGCGTCGGGTGCGAGGGTCTCGGCTAGCGTTGTATTTGGCATTCCTGCGGGTCAGCCTAATTGCTATGGGCCACGCAGACGAGGAATTAATAATTAAAATAAAATACAGCGGCGAACGGGTTCGCGCCCCCCCCCTCCCCCTCGCCCTGTCCCGCCCCGCCCCGCGGCCCCGTTTCACTCGGTGACGCTGCTGGCGGTGGGAGCCAGGCAGACTCTGGTTTTCAGCCCCGCAGGCAGTAATATACATAATTAAACATACGTGACTTATCTGCTGAAAAATGTTGCGTTTAACACTCGCCCTCCAGAGTAGCCGTGCCCGCTCCCCTTTCGCGCGGTTACCTCTTCTCTCACCCTGCGACTCCGTTGCCGTCGCCCCCAAACCATAGCGGGTGACATAGTGCGCGTGGTTCCCTGCAGATATCAGTGTATCGTGTGTCCGCGGCTTTCCAAATTATTTTTTTCTCCTGCCTCCTCGACCCCTTTTCCACAACCCCGTCGCTCGTTCTCTTCTACCCTTCGCAGCTTGCTCCGGTATTGCTTGATGCATACGGTGCTTCTAAGATACGGCGCGCCGGGCAAAACGATAGGACATATCGTATATTTTGATTATTTCGTATAATTGTGAACAAAATTAGAAACTAAACGGTTTTCCGAAATAGGCTTCAACTAAATATCGTAAATATCATTCGTTAATACCAGCATTTTGCAAGTACTTAATTTAGTCAAAAGCATGAATAAAAAATACATTCAATAAAAATCTATAAAAACTTTTTAATTCTGAATTAATTAGGTTACACGTATCAAATATTCTACGTTGATAGCAGAAGTTCTTTCATTTTCTTAGAAGGGTGCCCTCAAAAAAGTTTGTAAACCACTGACTTACATGGTGTTTAAGTTTTTAAAGAAGCCCAATTAATTTCTTTTTACTTGAATTCTCTTCTGAAATAATTCATAAGGTTTGAAATAATGAAAGCACTTCACTAGGTCATATATCAAACTTTGTGCTTCTCATGCAATATTTTTGTATTTTGTTTTGTATTATTGATAATTCAAGTTCGCATTTAAAATTATAATGTAAATATACTTGTCGGGTATATTGTACACTGTTCGTAGGAAAAGTGTTGAAACGTTCTAGCATAAAAATCTACATATTAATAAATTGATTTGTAGTTCTTAATTAATATTCAGTATTGTGCATACTATTTACTTATTTAATTCGGAATTATTTAGTTTGGCAAACCGATAAGCCAAGATACAGAAGATATGCAAATGATCATAATATAAATACGTTTCAACTAACAGGATGTTAAAGATAACACTTCCCATATGTACATTCTCGAAATCTATAGTTTCCTTCTTCCGTGCGTGTGAGTATCTAGACTACACTCACGTGAGGTCTAGATATGTATATAATTGATGAATGTATGAATATAAATCAGGCTTGTTAATCTCGCAAAAGTGTCAACATCGGTTATTCTTGTACTCGAACTGGGAAGAGCGTAGTAAAACAAATTTCAAGGCATCGAGAACTTGGCGATGAAGGCAATTAGCGACGTCGCTATTGATTCGCGAGGAACGCGCTGGAACGATCGTTCGCACGGTGACAAATATTGACAACTTTTTCGACGATCGTAACTTCCAATTGTGAGTATTAAATATACTGCGCCGGCGATAAAACTGTGCTTCAATTAGCGCGATCGATTACCGCTTGTTTCGATGATTAATTGCCAGCCGTGTCGTTATACACTCGACGAAATTCGTAACCGCGGATGAAATCATTTCGGTGTTTATTGCGTTCCCGTCTCGAAAATCAAAAGGACGACGTTATTGATCATACGTGTGCAAATCCGTTGCAGCGGTCGTAACGAGCTTCCGCGTGCTGGAATTCCGGCGATGAATGCATAACGCTTATTCTTATTAGTTGTTAGCCCGGGGAAATTCATTTCGCACGGTTGACAGCATCTATTAAGCGAACAGCAATAACAGACGCGTGACCGATGACCGTGGGATGTGGCTACTTTTTTTCCTCTCACTTAAGAAGAGCTTTTTTTCTCGGGACGTTTTAACAATGCAACAGGGGACCCCGGCTATCTCGGCCAGTATTTCAGCGTGATACCAGTCTGTGACAAATAGCTACCGATGTAATGAATATGAAACGCAACCCCCGACTCGCTCGCTCCTGCGCTCCCTATCCCTTTCACCCCCGCCAATCCCGCGTAACATAACGTGCTACGTTGTATACGCGGTGTTACGTTCAAGCAAAACCTTGAGGGCTTGCTCGTTCTACGTTGCATTTAGAATATTTAATTATATCTCTCGTCGTTGTATGACTTATTTAATTTGACCCACGAGACATTCCGAGAAAAATGAACGTAACGCGTGGTAGCTTCATAATTACGCCACATGAAATTTACCTGCTCATTGATTTACCGCTGATGTTATTAAAACAAAGGCGTCACGTTGGCTATTTCGTGAATTCGCTTATTCATTCTTTGTCGATTGAAATTTAAAGTTGACAGGTTCGTTCTTTTCTTTTCCTCATGTAGGTACTCGAGAAGAAGTTAGTATTTAATCTTTGAAATTTCATTTTTTAAGTTATACAGTTTTGTAATACAAAATGATAGACTATAAATGGTAATAGTAGCAATAACATTCTTGACGAGAAGTACAGAATGGTAAAAAAAAAGAAAAAATAAAATGATTAGAAACGAAAGTTCGTTCTGATCACAGCGAATTATTGAATTTTTGTTTAAAACTGATCCAGATGTAATATTTGCTTAATCATTAATATCATTCAACAGACAAGGAATTTCAATAAATATAAATGACATTTCATGTTTATGGATAGTATCATTTTTTATGTTAGAATTTCAAGATTTGGAAACGTCTGACAACCGTAATGAATTAATACGTTTGTTCAGCTATGTATGGTAAATGCAACGCGTCATAAGGTAAGAAGTATCATTTAATTAACATGGACTACACACGATTTATTTTTGTGCTGCGTGTATTATGCCGCATGCACTGGAATAATCCTATAATGAGCGAGTAGAAAGAAGACAGTGGCATTTAAACGATGATAACTATGTTATCACAGGTAATTCCCGACTAGACACTCGTTAACCTATATGTAGCGGCATGACGGACCGTGTTGTACAAAGGCGCGTAAGCTGTGGATTTTTCGAATTAATATCCGCTCCTTATTTACGCGTCTCGCGCAACAATTGCGCGAAAGAGAACGACTAGAAAGAGGGGAACATTGTTAATGCCGGCACCATCAGCGACAGACGCATGTGTAACATCTTTATGCGATGTGTACGAAGGGATTATTCCATGACAAATGAACAAACAACCTTGCGCACCCTTTCCATTCCCTGCTTTCTCCTGTTCCGACGCGTTGGAACTCTGCCCTCCTCGGTGATCTCTCCTTCTACGTAGCTTACCCTATCACTGTTTCTCACTCTCACCTGCCCTCGCTACCTACGTAGAACGCCGTATGCTAATTGCTCGGTTGGCTCAAGTAAACCCCTATGAAACTGCAAGGGTTGCGTGGCGTCAACCCCGTGCTCTGTACCTGCATCTAACAATAGCTAAGGTAAGAGTTTCCACGCAATTAAATCTCGCTAGCTCCTGTTACGCAGGCTTTCCTTCCTTCGGTCACGCCATTTTTCTATTTTGTCGTTACCCATGGCATACAAGAATCGCGTCTTTGAGGGGGGTACATATGCAATGCTGCCATAAATATGTGGACGTTCAATGGATAATTAATGTATATCACAAATTATTACTATACTTCATTTTAAATAAAATTAGATAAGATAATAAGTGGCAAATGATGCATGAATACCTTCTTAGCGAAAAACGCTTAAGGGGTTAGTTGCAGTCAGGAAGAGGAAAAACGACATTTCTTTGTGATTTTTTTTTTAGTTATTAAATAGTAATTTGCATAAGTAACAATTAAGTATATTATCAAGCATGTCTTAAAGAACTAAAAACATTTTTTGTTTTAAGAAACGTTTAATTTATATCGTCATAACAGCCGATGACGTAGACGATGATTTAAAAATATAGGTTTGCGGTGAGCAAGATTTCTCTACACTGGTTTACCTGAAAACAAAAACGAAGGTAGATTTCAAAAATAGATTAGTCTAGCGGGTCCCTGAACGAAGGATTTTGGAAAAAATTAATTTAAAACAAGATGGCGTTCATTTGAAGTTGATTTTCAATTTTTTCACTAAAATTAATACAGGATAAAGAAAAAGTATACAAGAAAATAAAAAATCCTTCGATCAGGGACTCGTTAGTCTAATATATTTTCTAAATTTACCTTTAGTTTTGTTTTTAGGTGCACCAGTTTGAAGAAATCTTGCTCACCGCAAATCAAGTGGCCACCCACGCCATCGCCAGTTATGACGAAATGAATTAACCATTTTGTAAAACAAAAATTCTTTTATAGTTCTTTAAGACATACTTTGTAATATATTTACATTTCATTAATAAAAATTATTATTTAATACCTTAAAAAAAACACACACAAGAAAGTGTCCGTTTCCATTTTCTTGACTGCGACTAACCCCTTAATATTTTGCCTTGCCAAGGTAATTTTAACCGCATTGAAAATAGTTGTTCGATCAATTCCAGAATGTTTATTTGTTTTACATGCATCCATATGTGACTAATAATTTGGTCACTCACTGCACGCTGTCTTACAACTTGCCACTATTAATTAATTGGTTCACGCAAAGTACCTTCTGTCCACCATGTACTGTACGTTGCTCGCACGAGACGCACAGCATTACCTCAAGCGAATATTGGCTGTACCTTCTAGACCTGGGGGCCATTTGAGCGTGTTCAACCTTCCACTTAAGGCCAAAGCCAAGAGACCTTATGTTGGGAATATTATAGAATGCATAACTCTTTAATAAAAACCAACTGTAGGGAACGTGGAGAATAGCCACCACTTTTAATACGGATTCGCGATACTAACAGTCCAAGGATGCTAACGCATCTGGAGTCACAATTATCTTTCGGTTAAAATATACATCAGAGATACTAGCAGGCACGCGAAATCCAATATTCACGAGTATCGGAGCTTTGCACGGCACAGCGCTTTGATTAAACGTGCCTCCTGACGAACGTAAATTATCTGAAATGCTCGTCCGTAAGAGGCTTATCTTTGTCAATCATTCCCGACTAACAGTCCAGCGGGCTAAGCATTTTTGGTGGAGCGTATCGTATCGACATCGTTAACACGTGAACGGAAACGCAAAATGCTTGTTCGTATTCAACTTTGACAACATTCGGTCGTGCTCCATTGCAGTCGGATTCGCCTGAATTCTTCTGATTCGCATTCGTGGACATCTACTGCGAGATAAATGCATAGCGGCGGCTCAGAATGAAATTTATGTCAAAGATAATTGTCACATTGCTACGACGTCACTCAGGTTTTTCGTCCGTCACGCGGAAAAATCTCCGTCGCCTCGCGCGCAGATGTTTTCCTCGCACCGACGAGCTCGTTATTGCTTTCCGTATCAGCACGTGATCGAAATTAAACCGATCCTCGTATGCGTTCGTTACGAATCGTAGGATTAAATCGTTAAAACTAAAGGGTTCTTCGACGCTGTATCGACCGCGACGCGTTGATCTATGCGATGAATTTTTAATGTCTCAAATCTGATTTTAAATTCTGAATTCAGCGATCTCGCAAACTTTTAAACTACAAGTTCCATCCAAATCGAGTTAACTATTAGTCGAATTAATTGTTTCTTTTTTTTTAGTATCACATTAGTAATGTTATAAAACTACAGAGGTAACTATCGCGTCCATCAACAAATAAAATAATAACATCAGAATATGCCCCATTTGAAACTATTCAAAGCTGTCTATGCAAATTCTTGCGCTGTGTAATAATATTCACGTAAACTGAGGTAGTAATATCTAGTGGACCACCCTGTATATAAACTACTGGACAAAATTAGCAGAACAGTTTTTTAAACGTTCATAATTATGAGAGTTTTCAACCGATTTCAGTGAAACTTCGTGAGGTGTAGTCTTCAAGAGTGTGTCTTCTGAGTGTGTGCAAAGTTGCATTGGCGAGGGTTGATGTGAAGGGGTTAATTCACCCCCTTAAAGAGGGGGACGTCGAAAAACATCAATTCTAAAGGTGCCAGTAAGTATACTCGATACTAATATCTACTTGCCTGGAACCGCAAGTTAACTACCAGCATGCAATTACTACACCAGGATTATATTTCTATCCAGTACAGCAATAAATAAAACAAATGTTTAAGGGTATCTAACAATGATTATAACGATCTATTGGATAATTCAAATTCCGTTCTTCAATTTGAATTTTGATAGAATCGAATCGGCAATGATAGTAACTACCTATTAGATAGTAGAAATTCTACTCTTTAATTTCAATTTTGTTAAAATCGAATCAGACGATTCTACGCCGAGTTAGGCCCTTCAAAGTCGCATACAATGTTATAAAAAAAAACAATTGTTCAAATTGAATTTTGGTAGAATCGAATCGGACATTTCTACGCTGAGCTATGACACCTCAAAGTTTCTTATATTATAGACAATTATAAGAGAGTGACAGACGTAGTGACCTATATACATAAAGGGTCCTTGCAAGCCCGTTCCAATTCCGAGAAATACTAGTAAACATTGTAGTATTTCCTGAATGGCCCACCCCTCTAAATTCCTTGACATAATAGTAAACATTGTAGTATTTCCTGATTGGGATACCCCTAACACTTGTTTAAAAGAGAAACATTTATATCCACTTTTCCTGACGATCGATTTTCATGAAATTTGGTATACAGGAGTCCTTGAGGTCGCTGATTCTAAATCTGAGCTCAAAATTTAGAAATTCAAAATGGCGGATCCAATATGGCAGACCAAAATACGAGAACTTGATTCGATTTGGATGAAACTTGGTATACAGGGGTTATCGGTTTCGCTGATTCCAAATATGAACTCAAAATTTAGAAATTCAAAATGGCGGATATAGGGATCCCTTCACATAAACCCTCGCCAATGCAACTGCGCACACACCCAGGAGACACTTGAGAACTATTCCTTAAAAAGTTTCACCGAAATCGGTTGAAAACTCTCATACTTATGAACATTTAAAAAAGTGTTCCGTTAATTTTGTCCAGCAGTTTAGATACGATCTTAATGTCTTTGTATGCGATTTTCATCGAAAACGTACATCCAGAGCATTTGCTCTATTCCCGTGGTATATTCTTGTAAACTATGCTACCAACTTCGCTCCTTTCGCGAGATAAGAAATAGAATCCTGCTCGAGAAGTGCTCGCGTGTCTCTCATTAACCTGAAGGAACGCCTCCTTTTTCTATGGAGCCAGGCAAATAGTGGAAGCGGTAACTCTTGAACGAGCAGGACGACAGTTGAAACTTAGCATCAGATTCGCGGCACTCACTTTATCTCTGTCACAGCTTAGAATTACCCTCAAAGTCAACGACTATGCGCGACAACTACATCGTGCTTTTTTTTCTATTCTTTCAAATCATAATTATAAGCTTACAATAAAGGGTTAAAATACATTTTGATAAATTATCAGGTGTTTGATATAATGCTTGTAAACTGTAGAACTTTAAATTCATTCAGATGTAGAAATTAATTCTATGTGATATTCACACATTCTGAACTCCAATTTAAATAGAAATGTTTATTTACCGTTTTCATTCACGTTAAATTAAGGGAAGATTATCAGTTGCATAGTTTCTATTTATAATATAAATTTTCTTTTTCATTCTTTGTATCGATAAAATACGATACTACCTATGTGAGAATTTTCCATTAAGTATTTATTTAAAAAGACACATTTGAAAAGTGAAGAACTATTTTTGAGTATATAGATAATTCAACTGTCTACTAGAAGATTATTCTATTTAAAAATTTATACGGGAGCCAATTTCATGGTTTTATCGTGAAGAAGACAGTTCTGATTTTCCATTTGAAGCTATTTTCTGAGAAGCTACATAGTCGAACTCTATGGGATAGAGTTCAGAGAATTCCATTATCGAAGGTTCGTTCACGTGAGCACGCTTTGCACTCTGTATTCCGAATTTGTAAACAGCTTTACACTAAATATAGCGTATTGCGATTTTGCGAGATAAATTTGTCAGTTAATTAATACTGGAAACTACAAAGCGAATAATTAAATTAGTGGTCGGGTTATAGTGCATTTAATGCCGTGAAACGATCAAAGCAATATTTGAGTCGACAACCTCAATATCTATCGATTCGTATCGTAAAACCGTCGATGCTCGTTTGTAGTAAATAATTGTATGCGTTTTTGTCCAGATTTATACACTATACGTAAGAATTTATCTTAAATATCTACATCGTATTGATAATCCATCTTCTTGGTATATTTGGAAACTGTAGAAGTTATTAAAATAGTTCATTCCAGCGTATTAATTATCAAGTTGTGCTATCTTTTCCTTGCGAATAACAAAATGTTTTATAGTTGCAAACAAAAATTTCACAAGAGCTGCTCTTCTACTTTTGTATTAAAGATAGAATTTAAAAATGAATTTTAAGTAACATAGAATTAATGTATAATGAAGTAGAGTACAACGTGCTACATGGTAGACGGCTCGAACCGAAACATGTACTTCATTTTTAACGAATTCTTCTTTCTCTATAGTATGACTAAAAAAGTAAATGCCGATATTTTTGCACGCCATCATACATCACATGGTGGAATAATTAAGGACAGTGTAACAGTCATAAAGGTCTGGTGAATAATTATAAAACATGATAAATAGCAAGGAACATCTCCCTGAAATTCCTATTTTAACGAAACTTTGTTATTTTACAGAGGAGGCAAAGATAAAGTATTCGTATTTTTGTTGGTGGCGAAAATGTACATTAAAATTTAATAAAAGAGACATTACAAAATATACAAAATAAGGATGCAAACAAATTTTTAACGATGGCTTGTAGCAATTATAAGTCGAGTCTTACGAATGCTCAGGCTCAAATCGTGTCGAGGTACAATCTGTTTCTCAATTCTATACATTACTTTACCAATTCATTAATGGTACACATTTCTTTATCGATCCATTAGTTATATACAACGTATTAAATTTCAATCACGTGGTTATCAAATATTAAATTTGATCCGTTGTTCCTTTACTCATTTCAATTGATAATACAACGTTATTTCAGACGAAACAATATATTACTCGAAACACCTACATATAATTTTGATTGAAATTTTTAACTAAATGTTTCCAATTCGTTGAAAATTAACACACAATTACAATACTAAAATATGCAAGGAACAAGCATTCCATTTATCACGAGAGCCCATAAACGTCACTTCCAGTTCCATTGAAGGAGAGCTGGACTATTTAATTGTGAGTATCGTTTGTTCCATCGGCTTCCATCGTTCCGACGGGCATAATCGCATTGACCCTGATTAACGTTTCCATTCATAAGCCAGTTTTGCCTTTCACGACGCTGCTTGATTTCAATTTCTAGGTAAAATCTCCAATATCAGCTCGCCTAATAAGCAAAGCGCTCATACCAGTTTAGCCTCTAGCGTCCTAGGTGGCATCGATTTTCGAAGCGTACTTGAACCTCTTTAACCTCGTGGTTGATCGATCGAGCGAGCGGTTCCGGCGAGGGAAAGGTGCGAGTTTAATGAGTGTTGGTATTCGATTTAATACGAGTGTTGGTCTACCGTTGATCGTCATGCTTCCTGGATGCAGACGAGACAGGGAGACGAAGAAACTCGGCATCACATGCGTGAAAAGTGACGGATCAACAACGAGAAATGGAGACAGATAATCGATTGAAATATACTTACATAAAAATAATTAAATTGAAATTCTTTTTTTTTAAATAGAACCCATAGGCTATCCAGAGAATTAAAATTTCAGATGTCAGATAACACAATGGACAACTGGTGATCAGACATGGATAATGACACTACATAACTAAATACAACGAAACCATTCTAATAACAACTGTGAAACACGAAACCTATGACACGACAAAACATCAATGGATATTTTAAACGTTTATACTAAAACAGTATAATTCAACTGTAAAATGTTCTCAAGAAACGAACTTGAAGGCAAGATATCATCAGAAACGCAAAGGCTACTAAATCATTGTGAAAAATGGGAGAAATGAACATTTTTTCAAGTGGAGGCGTGTTGATTGCAGTCTCTACAAAATATGACACAACCAAAACACCAATTAGAAGCAATAGCAATATCAACTTTACCCCTAAAAAGAATCTAATTTCGCTAACTAAAAAGAAATTCAGCGAAACTTGTCATTAAAACGACCAAGCACTCGATATGACGTAGAACAAAACTATTTGAATAAAAACTCAGAAATAGATTAGCAGGAGGTGGGTGAAAGAAGACCGTACATATTCTCTGTATAAGCAGTCAAGTTGTTGATATACTAGCGGACGTGTGTACGCACTGGCGTAATCGTGTATTCACTTGCTCGCGACTGTGCACACACAGTGCCGTCAGTTATAGGAATGCTCTTACACCACGACCCACGTTTACGGTGCCGGTGGCGAGAGAAACCTCGGTGCAAACGTCATTGAGCACCAGTGAGAGATTACGCGAGGAAAGGGGCCGAGGGTACGACAGGAGACGGAGAGAGAAGCACGCATACATCAAATCACGGAACTTGAGAGATCGACTACACCGTCGGAGGAACTCGTTTGTGACATGCGGTGACGTTTGACGTGAGCCACAGCTACCAAGGTACCGCGTGTCCCCATATATTACCGACTGACCTAGACATGAGTAATTACTTGGCAATTCTGCAGGGAAAAGACGAACATTAAAAACAATTTACGCTATGACGCTCCTTATCGTTGAGCGACAAAATAACGTCATATACACTAGCGACTAATCTAGGCACGAGTAGGGAGATGTAAAGGTACAGAATTAATTTTGACAAAAGTTACATATGACCGTCGATGAAGCATAGACTTCCTAGCAACGCTTCCTATTGTTGTTCTATAAATTTCAAAGAATTATCCGAGTCTTCAACAGTTTCATTTAATAAGTATCTATTGAAAAGGCCAGTATTCATTAGTTATTTCAGGCTAATTAACGATAGCATCATGAAAGGAAAGTTTTCTACCGGTAAGATTACGGGGGATTAAACAAAGAATAACAAAAGAGGCGGTTCAAGAAACAACGAAGAGGGTGCCGGCAAAGGCGCTCGGATAAGGTTGCACGACCCGTTGTATGTTTAATTAAGAAAAAATCCCATAACCCGCTAATGGGCGTAACGGTGTCGCCGAAAAAGAAGCTAGGCACCACAAAAGAATAGAAGAAAGTGCTCTGCTCCCTGGATTTCGCGTGGCTACGAACAAGCCTCTGCCCTTAATTCCGTAATACGAATATATGCACCTACAGGCAAGAGAGAAAAAGGGGAGCGGGCGTAATGCACGCTCGTCTAAGTACAGTCTGTAATTATGAAATAACCCCGGACCCTCTTTACGCTTCTATTATCATAGCTTTTTACGCCAGCGCAGGAGAAACCACGACAAATTTTTCCGTACCTAGGGTCCGCGCTCGAAAAGTCGTTCTCCATTTTCCTCGTTTTCCCTCCTCCTATCTCCAGAGAGCCAAGACCCGTATGCTTCGCGGCTGACAAGCTATCGTCATTGTTCACGTTCTGTGCTCCCTCGTTAAATGCCCTTTTCCTTCTACGGACGAACTTCTCGCCGGTCGAGAACTTTTTCGGATTTAACTAGATTTTGCACTCCCAGTGTTTATCATGTATTCCATCGGGGATAAAATGATACGTGCGTGTTCGCGCCTCGGAGAAATGCAAAACTTTCGCAATTGCGCCGTGTTACATACGTCCGAGTTGCGTTCGTCTCAAGCAAATCCCTGGTAAAATCTCATTCTTCGTTTAGCATCGAATGGGAGCGTGCATAGTCAATGCTTCGTTGCGGCGGGAATCTGTTCGCCTTCGATTCGCTGATTCAATGGCGTTCCTGGTGGAATTTAATCTTAAACGTTTTAATGTGTATTAGTAGCAACGGACTTAACTACTTGTAGAATCAGTTTAACTCTTTGCGGCACAGAATTTCAGATAATAAAATAGACCCATGTTGCATGGAAATTTAATTGCGTTTTAAATTAAACAAAATTTGTATATTTTTATTAATAATGGAATCACGTAATGTAAAAACGTAAAATAATAATAATAATAATTTAATCGAATTTGTCGTTATAGGGTGGGATTCAAATTAGTCCCACCGTGCTACATGGGTTCATGAATGGTACTGATTAAAGCAGGATCTTTTCCCAAAGCACTGAGGCACTTTGCACACAGTACACGACCATAGTGTTCGAACTTCCTTTTCTTTGTATTATGAAGCACACATCATTTATGAGACGAACGTTCTGGTAAATGTTTTGAATCTTGTCTTCTTATTTCTAATGAAACGTTACGTAAAGATTGTCGCAATAAACCTTCCGCTTGCAACAATTGATGAACCTGTTCTGCCATGTTGGATGTTGTCACACAAGTGAATACATTTATAACATTTGTTGAACATATTACAACTGCGTAAATAAGACGAAATATAAACCTATGCACATACAGCTATTGGAATATTCCGAAGGGGGACTGACAATGTCCCACCATGCATTACGGGGCATCAAAAAGGTAGGACACTTTTAATCCCACCGTCCCCCAAAGATTTAAGGTACATCGCAATTCTCAAAGTTATAATTTCTGTTACTGTTACTATTTCTGAATTTTCATATGCGTGTTTGGAATGTTGTCTCTAGTATCATACTTGTTCATACACACGTTTTTTATTATCAAAATAGTAACCTAGATTACACATCTGTATTAAATTTTAACGGCCAAGGCAAAACGCTTTAAATTTGTCTGGCAAATGTGAATGGGTTGAATAGTCAGTTTTGAGGTTTGAGAAGTGGAGCAAGTACCAGGTAAGCAAGCGTTATCAAACTAAAGTCTCCATTGAATTTTTATATGCAAAAAATTATGAATAAATGAACGCTTAGCGATTTTCCATGAAAGCCAGTTGAATAGTAATCGTGAAAGCAAATCTACGAGTATACACATCGGTCGATCGTGTGAGTGCATACACATACAGTTCCCTGGTGGATTTAGAGATTTCAAGCGAGCCGGTTGTATAAGCTCATCGGCCTGTTCCGATTGTTGAATAATTTATGCCAACTTTGTTGAGAACCACTGCACCACAGAAACCAGGCATCGTGCATACCCGATAAGACAAGAGCAATGTATTATCTGCCTGTACACACGTATACGCAAACACACGTGAGTGCACGCACGCACGAAACCTTCTTTAGCACGCGCAAAAATCGTATATGCAGAAGGGTATATTTGAAATATCGCTTTTGTAAATAGTAACTGAAGGAATGTATCTGTGGTTGTACAAAAGTTGAACGAACAATTTGTTCTGTATCTTATAAAAAATATTGATGCAAGATTATGGCAATACACTTTAAGCAATTAGATAGAAATTGAATTGTGCTAGATTTAAATAACTGTATTATGTCCAAACCAGAATCAATATAGTCGCCAGTGACTGAGAATTCGACTTTAAACTCTGAAAAAAAACCGTGAACCTATGTAACTATGTACGATACGATATATTTCTGATACGCATTAATCGTAGTATGGAAAGCATCGATAAATTTTACAGATTTCGCGAGGGCTAGACCCAAACCACCTCCCTTTAAGTCTTTCTAGGGTTAAAGCATCTATTAAGCGAGACGTGTTGACGTCACAGGTACAATACAAGTACAGCCAAACATGCCCGTCCTTTAGCTAGGATATCCATGCGTTATACAGCCGCGTGGCCGCTTTAACGTTAGCAGTTACATCGTGTTTCACTAACACCCTATTCATTACCCTGCTCACTCCATCGACCTCGGGTACACGAGTCCGGTCTGCATTTCAGTCTGCTCGCATTAAAGCTCTAAATACCGTGCGACGAGCGCAAACGGCTGCCGTGTCAGGATGGCCCTATCTACTTCCTCCCGCCTCTTGGTATCACTCGGTCTTTCCACGTTTATATCTCCACGCCCATCTGCTTTTACCACCCGGGCATTTCTCTGCATATGCGGCTACGAGGCTGCCCTGTATTAAAATCCGAAACTACTCGACCGAATCTAGAATCCGCCAAGTTCGCGACGGATGTTACGACCGAGGCTAAAAGCCAGACTCGTCCTTTTTTCTCCCCTTCTTCGTCCGGTATCCTCGTTCGCTCACTGTTCATATTTTCGAGCTCGCCCCGTTCAACTGGCCAACCCTTATCGACGATCGATGCCCGTGCCTATTCGTTTCGACTAGCTTCCCCGCAATTGGAATACTGTAATTGAGTTTAATCAGCGCATTAGCCTCAGATTAATTCGCTGATTGACGCGGACCGATATTATTAGATGGCTATCGAGTCCCATATTCCCGCGCGCTTCGAGTTTTCCATTCGGCCACGGCTGGGTAGTATATGCATACGCGTTAACGGCTTTCCGACAACTGAATTCATTGCGATGTTACGCTGTCCGATCAATAAACAAAGAGAGCTTAAAAGGTTCGCATGTCGTAAGCAAATATCAACGACATATTTAAAAGCACCGATGCTCCTACATGCAGCGTATCTAGACAATGCCCGGGAAATTATTGCGCCCGAGAATTCAACGCGCAGCGTATTTTTAAAGAAGTCTAAAAATATTCTCCTACCTATGAATTCCGACTTTTGCACGCTTAAATATTCGACAGAGCTCTTATGGTTTTAACTGGACGATGCGGTGTCTCTTCCTGTATATTTATCGGATCTTAATCGGTGCTCGATATACTTTACTGGAATATTTTATGCTCGGTTATGCCACCCTGTTTTATCTAAATCGTATGATGAAATAAAGAACAAAGTTTCAGACGGAACCGGCGCGATCGTCTGGTTTATGCGTGCTATTGCTTACACTTTTCCTGCTTTATATTTATCAGTATAACTTGTCTTAAACATCTGGTGAGTTTTTTCTGGCCAATATTATTAAAACCTCTCCTGCCACGGACGCGGACGCTCCAACGGATGGCGTGCATTAGTATCCGTTATCACTCACGATTTAGCTGCCACGTAACGCTGCGTGCTTTTAAAAGGCTCCGTGCATATCTGTGTTGCAAATTGTGCATACCCGTTGCATATTTTTGTTTGCACTTGTTCTGTGTGCTTGCTCGCTGCCGACGCAGCCAGAAAATATCACGATGTCGTAATTCCATTAAATCTGCACATTATGATTCGTCGGGCATTCGCAATACGATGACAAATTCCGCAAAATCTATGCGACTTTCGTGCTGGCGATATTTTCCAACAGACTCACCGGCTAAATTAATAGGGCTGCGCGATTTTACAAGTTACGGCGCGATAATTGATCAAGACGAGTGAAAGAATGGGAATACGCGAACATTTTTAACGATATTTGTTGTTCGGCGTGTCGTGTGACCCGAATAACGTTACTGTAACTCGATTTGATTCATTGGACTTCCGTCGTTCCTTCGCTGACAAGTGATAATGCAAGTGAAATTGCAAATATGTCGATATTCGATATACTTTATTTGAATTTTCATTATAAATCTTACGCTTCGTTTGCCTGGACGAAAATACACGTTTCTAAATAAAAGAACGCGATTGTTTTCAGAATGTGCTAAGCAATTAGTTTTAGTTACAACTTATAATTAAAGATAATCAGTATCAGGTAGTGAAAGAATGATGGAATTCAAAAAACAATTTCGAATATTAAATACGTAAGTAGATACGTTAAAAATCTTTCTTTTAAATAGAAGAAACATTACATGCTAATGGAATGTATTTTTACTCAGATATGTAAAGCGTGTCTCATGTTTCGCAAATTAGATTGCATAGAATGGTCACGTGTAGAATGAAATTACAAAATAAATGAAATTGACGATTATGAAAACTTGAATTCTTTTTACCCTAATCACTCCAAAATTAAAAAAATAATCTTTCATTAAATTCTGTAATTTAATCTGAAAAAAAGTTATTAAATGTAGGAGTGTTTCATGTGTGAATTTTGCACACGTAAATTCTAGCAAGCTTCGGAATTAACTAGTAAGTTCTTTCATACACGCAGTTGAAGTATAAGACGACAAGACATTTTATTCTGAAGAATTTTAGGAAATTTAAATTCAACATTTTTTGATCATTGAAAATAATTCTATCGCGTTTAAAATTTAGACTTACTGATATCAACAACTTCGTTTCATTGGAGAGAATAAATTTTCAAGGAAATATTTTTACATCTCGATAAATACGTTAAAATGGCGTACAATAAAAACGTGTCTATATATTTCTCTGAAAGTGCAGCAAGTACTTCTTCAAACGCTTTTACAGCTTGGTCACATGTTTTAAGTATCTTGGAAACCTGTTGCGTTTGCTACTACAGAGAAATATGCTAGACTTGTATATTTGTTCCAGTTACCCGGATATTTCACTCCTCTTTTTTGTCATTTATCATCGTACTATGTACATACAAAGTTCGTATACGGTTACAAAATGAAATTTAATGCACGTATAGTATAGGCAACCTATAGTATAGTGTAGTAATGGGTTTTACTGTCAACTGCCAACTTGAGTAGTCTGTTGTTATCCATGTCTCAAATAACAATCCTTTATAACGATCTAGGTTCGTTGACAAACCCAGGACGAAACGCCATCTTTTCTGAATCGTATAACTTCCCTCAACTCTTTTTCTAGAATTACCATTTCTTGCACTCAAATTGTCGTAGAGCAATATATGAAAAATCATGATAACATCTCGAGTAACAATCCGTTGTAACAAAATTCCACAAGGAAACCTGTATCTCAAGATAAGAGTCCGCGCGAGTAGTTGACGTCGCGAGGGCAATTCGACGTCTCAGACGAGCAATGCCTTGGTAGACAAGGGGACAAGGAATTGAAAAGGATGAGATTAGTCGCGTACGTGGCTGGTGTTCCCACTTAGAACCGCGTCTCGCTATTTGCTATGCAAATAGTCCATTCAACCCACCCTACGGTATTTTGTTACACACATTCAGCCAGCCAGCACACGTTCCATCATAAATATGTATCATCCGGATGTAGCTACGTATCTAAATACACACAGCCCTGCTTTTACGCCGTTTTCGTAGGCACACAAGCGCGAGGATCCACGCGAGAATACATTATCCAGAAAGTGTGCGCACGCGCCTACATAAGCGGGCTCTATACAGACGCGGGTGCACGGTGGTTGAATAAAGGTGGCCAAGGGTAGAGTGGCAGGTACGAGCGTGCTCGCATATTAAGGTGTGTTCGCGGAAAATTATTTTTAATGCGTCCAATTAGAGAGGTACATGTTACAAGCATGATTTTCGTGGAAGATAAATGAATTTAATAAACGGAAGTCCCCACCCAGCCACGGTCAAAAGCAACGCGCACTGTTAGGCGGCATATGGAAGCGACGTGTGTCTGAATACGAGCAACCCTCCTTTCCTCCGTTTCGTTCCTACTACCCGGAGCTGTACGGGTAATTATTGTCGACGAGATGCACTTTACTACCACCGCCGCGGCTCATGATGAGGAGCGCCTTACACTGCCAAGTAAACACGCGGCAAACAACGAAAAGCTAGAAAACGCCGACGGAGGTGTATAAAGGATGCCTCTAGAAACGTTGCTTCACGCTAATGAAACTCATTTAGAGGGAACTGGTACCGATGCTAATGCGGACCACCGACGCGGCCAATTCTTACGGCGGAGATCCTCCGAAGAAACCATCCAGCTCGAAAGTATGAAAGGTTTCTAATATCGATGTTATTTCGCTATTTAGAAGCAGCAATACAATGCTAGGGAATCTTTCAGAGGGAAAGGTTTGAAGTTTCTTATAGAACGGAAAGTGCGCGCTGCACTGGAACGAAGCGAATCTTCAGAAGTTAGGAATAGGAAGAGGGTCTCCAGAAATAGCGAATCGCGGTTGTGTTTTACCGTAGTTGCATCTCTGCGTTTTAGTAAAACTGTGTAAGTGTTGTTAGCCATAATACTACGGTGCCGTGTGCTAATTATTGCCGATGAATTTATCTAAAAAATGCTATTATATTATGGATAAGAGTATAAAAGGCTCCATTTGAAAAACTTAATTTATTCGTTGAATCACTCCTACCACTTCACCTGCAACAAAATTATTTACTCCGTATAATTTGTCCATTTAAACCGAATAACTTTTCTAAAAATATTTTTCTGATGGCCTCATATCCTCACGAGACATTTAATTATTCCGATTTAAACGAAATACCCTGTGTTCACGTAGCCTCCTCCAGCTGGGACATCTTGCGTAAGTAATAGACAAACAAACCGAGCACCATTGTGTCACATCCATTTCCACGGATGTGTTTCGACCGGTACTCTTGGACGCTACTTTTGCTCGGGGAGCACGAGTTATGAACTTTTCAGTCCAGAAAAGCGTCCATTCATTCGATCGGTTGAACAAGCGTACGAGAAAAGTTGCTGTCATTTCGGACGTCCACGTTGGCGAAGCCACGAATACATTGTGCTTTCAGAACGCATTTGCATATCCACTGGTTTATATTTTTTCGATATCGAACAGCGAAGCGAGCGTAGTCGTTCTGTCTGTGCGCGAAATTGCGCAACTCCCAGCGTCCTCTTCCCACTCTTCCCGTTCTCGTTGCTAATTTAAAGACCCTACCGATCTAACGGCACCCAAGGGGCTTCACGTACCGGGCTCCTTCGGTTGTCTGCGGCTGTTACCTGTCCGCTATTGCGATACAATTGCCTTACTATTGCCGATAGTACCTTTCGGCTACCTATCAGTTCTACCACTTTCCGTGGAACGTTTCATCGGCAACGATGGTTCCAATGTACGTAATATTCGTCGCGGGTATGGCTGCGTTTAGTCTTTGAAGGAAGATTCTCTAGGGATTGGTAAGTGTTCTGAACGTTTTCGAACGTTTTCTATCCTCTACTGAAAATATCAGTTCCGCTACGTCTGCTCGTAAAAGAAAAGCTACCGGTGCTGCATAATTGCGTAGCAGTTGTCTCATTCTCAATCTTTTACGTGTTGAATGATATTGGTGAAATGGATAAATATTATTAAATATTTGTTGGGTTGATACATTCAGCAAGAATGATTAAGAGGTAGATAAATGAGAGCATTCCTGACTTTCTAATAATAATTGGGATACAAACAATTAACTAAAGTCATGAAGGCAATTGTCATGAGACAGTCATGAGAATGTTTGTGAAAAATCAGTTATCAGTTGATCAACTTGGAGTAATCAGTCTTCTTCCAGATAGTTGGCGACCAATCAGTCATCAACTTCCATATAGCAAGTATTTTAGAGGAATTCAGCTTCCAAATACTTCCAGAATAGTACTATTTGAATTGTTTATTTATTTAATGTTTAATTAAAAACGAGAATGGTATATTCACTGGTAAATTTGTTTCGTTGGCGAGTATGCTACGGCAGGCCATAAACTTAAGTTTGTTTTTATTTTACACGTAGTGTACATAGTATTTACTACAACACACGTATCGACCCCAGTGCACAATTTCGACGAAGAAGGGACTATATATCGTGACACAGGCTAATTTTGTACCCTCCCTTGGGAAAAGTAACTCGTCCTTCAGGAGCGAGTTAACAGTACCGGAACTCTTTATCGCTCTCTAGCTCCTCACGGCATCGTTAAAGTTTACAAGCGATAGAAATATCAGGCTTCGCTACGATTATGAACCTCCTTTATCTTTCACAATATTTTTAGCCACCTTAGAACGGTATGCATACATTCAGGTACCAAAGTGTGGAATCATTTATTTACCAACACGCGTCTCTGTTTCTAAGCAATCGGTGTGTTTCTTAAAGTCGAAAGTTAGCTCGTTACATGTGCTAGCAAAACTTCGAGCTTAAGTTATCGATATAATACCTTTACATGAAATGTGATCAACCTCGAAACATTCCTGCGCTTGGTTCGAGACTTTTTGAATAAAGAAGACATCGTATTACCAAGCGAGGCAATTTCGTATTTTAGAGGAATAAGCACCTCTCCACAAGTCATCTACAAACCTTACCTAAACTCTTCACGATCCCCTCACCGTTTTCCTCCGTGAGTTTACAAAGAATAAGAATACAACCCTAGCATTCGTTTAATACTAACTGTATGCGCATTAAAAACATGACGCTTGCAGTTTCTGGAAAATGTAAGTTGTATTTTGTTCCTGTTTGTAGATGTAGTCACAGTTCATTTTATAGTTGTATTTGTACAAAATATGATATGACAGGTTATTTATATAGAATAAAATATCGCGGGTAAATTATGTACAATATCATGAATGTTTCTGAGTGAGCCGTTTTCAATGTCTAGCATCATCAACGGATATCTCCCATTCCTTTTACAAAATTGAAATTCCAATTCTTCCTTGGTCGTACTGTTTCGCTTCATTTGCATTTCTGTAAGCTCTCGTTTCAGTCTTGCAAGCAATCAATCCGAAATTGTTTCAAGGACTGTAATCAATTAAATGGAAACTAATAAGACAAGAACAGTTAATCAAGTCTTACGGGTAATTCTATACTATGCATGGCGGCTAATTAAGTTTCCTTCGTATGCATGCATTATACCTACGCCGAAACTGGCGATGGTATGTGAATATCGATTGCCGTCGCGAGGTTTTAATAATGAAATCGCTTAATTGTGGCATATAAAATTCGCAAAACGTTGAATACGGTACGGAAAAAACGAGTTCAATTTGCATGTAGATTTCACCATACAGGGGCTCGTTTATGGTATAAAATTCTAGGTTGTACGATGTAATCATTTTTATTAGAATTTATATGAGAGCGCGTAATCGGCGTTTATTTTAGACGCGAATTCATTTCAATTCCGTTTCATGTTTAACATACATCGAGAATTAAGTGGTTATTGCACGCGTTATCAGTTTTATCATGGGGAGAACATGAATGTAAATAATGAAACGTCACCTACACATGAATTTTTAATTTTCTAAATAATTCCAACCTGCAGACTTTGTTTGAAATAATGTTGTCCGTTGATCATGGGCACATTCTAGAATTAAATTTTGTTGACTAACAAATTGATGAAATTTAAATATTTTCACTGCATCATAAAGTAAAACAAATCACACAGTTTATACACAGTTTCACTAAACATATCAGAATATTGAATTCAAAAATTGTTTGAAAGTGACAAAGGAAGGATCTTTAGATACAAAATATTTTAAGTAGAGATTATACATAGGTAGAGATATTCCAACTCATATTTAATTAAAATTATATTTTCCAATTTTACTTAAGTATTATACGTTCGATGAAAATGAAATAGCAGCGTCTTGGTTTCGGTGGAATCCCAGAACATTACACAAGTTAAATCACTTCAGCTCGTTCTTTATTTTGCACCGACTTGTACGTTTTGGAACCGAAACGGGACGACCTCGAAAAGTCTCATTAGTGGATAATTACAGCTAAATGAGCGACAAATGGGACAGAGTACGTGGTTGCATCTCTCAGTTGTAACTCACCACTTTATTCTGGAGACTACTACTGCACATCGATGCGGTACCATGTAGCATGTAACTGCTAGATCAGCAGTTACGATAAGCCAAGAATTATGTTGACAGTGTTAGTGAATGGAACACACGTTAATTGCACTGCCAAGTGCTATTGCTGGTAGCTTAAGACAATGCAGCTAAATTGATTTTGTTGTTACCAAGGCTTGCAACAGAAATTCATACTTGTGAAATTCGCACTAAAGTAAATAAATCGCGTGGTCGGAAACGCGACGTCTTAATACCGAAATAAATCGGTAGCGCCACGTTACGTTAAAAAATTCGTGAATTTTATATTTTGTCGTCCTTTGTTCCGTATCGCGGCACGTAACCGATGTCAACTTTTTGAGGGACAGTACTTACTGTTTTTACCTCGGCTTTTTCCCCGAAACGCGAGTCACGCCCGATGTTCGGCGAAATTTGCATTTTTACTGGGCCGAGTCGAGTTCGATGCAAATTTCTGTTAAATTTTTTCCAATCACCTCCCCCCTTTAAAGCGGCCATGTTTCGTTAATCCACAGGTTCGCGTTGGAAAACGGTCACAGCCACGTGGAGTAGCTTATGGCATGCCCGCGAGCAGTTTATTTAAAACATCTATGCGGTTTTTGTCAACCGTGCGCCCTGCACACGAAATCGTATCATAAACTGGTGGCTTTCAAATGAGCGACTGACATTTTAACCGATGTCAGCAGCAGGATCAAAGCATGAGAATAAAGGACGATGAAATTGCGTATTTCTAGCTGGCAGAAATGTATCATACAGGGTGTACGGAAATTATGCTCCACCTGCGACGAAGGAAATCGAAGTGTTCTTTAGCATTTCGCAGTCTGAGGGGTCCGTCTCCAGACGTTAGGGTATTAAAATTTCAAGGTCTGATTTCTAGCGGGTGCTGTTTAAATGTCACACGGTGAAACTTACGACGGTACATACGGACATTCGCGCACTGACACAGGACCGAGCACAGATATATACTCGCAGACATTCTAGTGTTAATAAATGTTCGCTAGCTTGTATAATGTTTCTCGCTCCAAAATCACACGATTTCGTTACTTTTATTTTCTTGAACACATCCATTACGCGATCAACTATTCAAAACATGTTCATTTTCTAACGTCTGTAGAATTATTTTTAAGAAGCAACTAAGAAGTTCTTGTTTACTCTGTCATGTGTAACTTATGAAATTTGAGAACACTTTAGTACTCACATATAGTTGTTATTTGAGTACTATCGGTTAAGTTAGTTGAATCCATAAAGACATATTAAGACTCTATGATTAATGGCTTTCCCAATATAGATGTAAACAATGTCAAGTGAATATAAACACTGTGACGCAGGTAAACAGTCTAACGACTTATTTTGAATAATAAGAGCGATAAGCGTACTCCGTTCAATCTGGTCGTGCAAAGCAGGTGTCAGAAATGCGATCCACTCCAGGCTGCGAAAGAACGGAAGCTTCTGTAAGAGTGGTTGAAATGAACAGGAGTGTACGTCCGGCACTCTTAGCGACGTAATCTTTACAACCGTCATAAACCCCGTTTTTCATATCGTTCACAACCTCCAGGCTTATCCCTCTGTCTGTTCCATTCCCCCCAGGCACGTGTCGCGGCGACAAAATAATTTTCCCCTCAAGGCGGATAAGACTTTCTTACCCAAGTGAATTCTGCATTTTAAAATCTGCATGTGATTTATTTCTTAGTTAACGTTACATTTCACCCCGTGATCGTTGCTCTTTCGCGCGAACGCCTTTCGCTAAACTCCGTCGCGGTTTTTACCAATAAAACTTGTGCGCCGCTACGTCGCCGCTTCGTCGCCGCTTTCGAAACTTGCTACGATCGCATCTGTTCAAAGCGCGCGTGAAATTAAAAAAATCTCGAAGCAGTTGAGCGTTTGATGCCGATGTCAGCTGGAGCGAACTGCTCGAAACGTAAAAGAAAATTCCACAGGGATTGGCTACTGATATTTAATTACCGGTCCATCCCTCGATCGTTACTGCAATCGGGTGGTCAGTTCTAAATACAATTTTATTGTTCGAGTAGAATACCATTATTGTTATTGTTCTTTAAAAAAAGTCTTTTCACCTGAAAATTCAAATAAATACTATTTATAATATTTATCTCAACTGCTGTAGAGCATTGGCCTATCGCGCCAAATAACAAAAATTAAAAGAATCGAGACGAGGAACAGTTGAAAGTAAAGAATAATTGATTTTAATCGTAACCTGCTGCAGACGGAAAACGCGGCCGTGACACGGATCAGCTTTGAAAAGCAGAACTTGTTCGAACGCGGGTGGTTTATACGAAAGCAGAAACGTGTGCCGAAAATCAGAACACTCATGGTAGGATACGTATCCTCTGCGCGTTTAACGAGTGCCGTAAAACGATAGAATGTTAAATCGGCGGCCATGTAGGGCACACATACCAGATTTCGCGAGTATAGAAGGGAAGAGTCAAATGAGAGAGTCTGTGTTGCGTTGTTGCATAAATGGCGGTATGTTCCAGCGAGGAGAGGTCAGCTTATTCACGCTACCTGAGTTATCACACGTTGGGGATTGCAGTGATTCTCACTGTTCAATATCGTAGTCTTACTCAGCGATGTTAGCTCGAGCGCTGAGGGGTTAAAATGCAGCAACCCCCGATTCTCTCCCGAGAACTCTTAACATAGTAATGTTCGATCGCCAGGCGAGTCCATACGCGTTCATTTTGTACATCCGATTCTCCTGTTCTTTCAAGGGGGTAGTCGAGCCACGAAATTTTTAAAATCGACCTTTATTTAACATTACAACTCTAAGGAACGCACGGCAGTAGTCATCTGAAATTTACAAAGCTTTCCGTCAATTGTTTGGTAAGGGTTTACTCTAAATTTCATTTAAAAATACCAACCCTAGGATGACCCAGAAGGGTTTTTTGAAACTAGAAATCGAAGAAGTTGAAATTAAGATTGTTTGTGTTCCCAAATGTTTCTTTTCTCTTCGAGTGGTGGGAAAAAAATGACTCGAACGTTGGCTCGACATTTTTCTTCGAAGCAATCTGACAGGAACGTACTAGTAACTAGAGACTGGTAGTTCGAACTTCCGGTTGGCACGCGGCGGCACCGTTCCCAAAGTGTATACTGCCCATAAAAGTCATTCGACGAGTATGTGTTCAGGTACACGTGCACACGTGTCCGACACGTCTACATAGGAAGGTCGCGCGCGCACAGAGGAGCCGCGTGGTTGCATTAACTTGATTAAAACGCGTATTCTTCCATCAACGGAACACCGATGGCCGCATGTGAAAATAATCCTTAAAGCCCGAGTCCGCCGGAATAACGGATGTTTCCGTGCAGATTTCCTTTGTAACGGTCGGGGATAAAAATTGCACGGAGATCTGATTGTTTCCAGCACGGCGCTGCGTGATTGGAAAACATAATAATCTCCGTGTCCGTTCGTATCTGTAATTATCCGCGTACACCGCGCACAATCTGCTAATGCTTTCTTCACTCGTGTAATCACACGCCCTATAAGGAATACACTAATTGCGCTGGTTTGTTTTCACGGTATGATCCAGGGACACGCGTTATTTGTGTCCACTTTGAGAACAGGGTGACATTTCGATGGTATTAAAAATCAACATTTGTCGCGTAGCTTTGGACACTTATTGATCGAACTCACGTAGAATGTGCAGGAACAAAAAAAAAACATTGGTCATTTTCTTCTATGTTTTTCTCTTAAAATCTCCCGTACCCCCAGCAGCACGTTTATGGACCCCCATGAATCGGCACACTTCAATTTGAGAAACGCTGCGTCTATCCAATCTCGCGTTATCAGGAAAGACCGTTCCAACCGGTCGAAAAATCACAGCGGTTCAATTTGGGAGCCGGTGACACAGCGAGCGGGTTCAAAAGTGGAACATACGCTACACACACTGGGACAAAATTTTCTATTTTCCTGCTAACAGCCGCCGCCCGATTCGACTAACAAATTCAGGCGATAAACTGTGGTTCGCGTAAATTCAAGCTGCTCGAATCGACAATACCGGGCGTCTATGTTGAGATTCACAAAGGAACACTGTTCCATCGTAATAAACAAACTTCATATAAGATTTTTTTCTTGTTTTCACTTGTAGATCGTGCTCCTACAATCATGCCGGAAAAGTAGGAAACACCCTGTATAATGTTCTATCCTTATTTGACCAAGTATAAACGAAATGTCCTGTGGATCATTCGAAAATTCTGAAAGTGATTACAAACCGCTATCTACGCCGGATACTTGTCACTCGATCCAATATTATTTCTACTTCAAGATTGACGGCCCCGAAGAGGAATTCAATCCGCGAGATTTAGTCGCGATGCAACAATATATCCTCGTGTCTATTAGCCGATATATGATGGCGACGTGCACGGTCTGATCTCGGAGATACCCTCCGCACGGAGGTTTACCGATTCCCTCGTCAACCATGCACTACCCGCAAATGCCACCCGCAGTGCTTTCGCCGCACAACGCTACCACGAATCACCGTTACACTACGGGGGTCGGTGAGAATGGTGCCGGGACGTGTGAGCGAGACTCGGTTTTGGTACAACGGCGAGGACAAAGAGAATACACAATGCACTTGTCTACCGAGGCCGATCCTATTCTCTCGGTCCATCGAGCCGATCGTGTCGTCAGTTAAACGCGGGTATTTCGCCGATGCGAGTGACGACAGACACCTGTGCTCCTCCCTCGCTGGTTTACAACTCAGACCTGGATTGCGCATTTCCGATCAACCCCCATTTCTTATGTCTTGCAATTGTGCCTGTTTCGCGTAGATCGGTCTTTGAATAGAAGTCTTTTAACATGCAAAAGTTTCTATCGTTTGGAACTACGCGTAATAAAGAAATAACCTTGATTTTATAAATTTAATCCCTGCCATTGAGTCGATACGTCATACGAATCGCTAGTGCCCAAACGAAACAGGCATAATGAGCAGTTAGTAGCAACACAGAAACTGTGTATCGAAAAATATTTGTATACATACCATCGAAAGTAGAAGTACTAACTTTGATATGTTACAGTGAGAAAAATACCAAATTTTTATTTTTTTCAAGTTAAAACCCTCTGATAATTACATATTATATAACTGAAAAATATTACTAGTATAAAAACATAGAAAGTTTTTCAAACGTAACAAAATTGAAAGAAATGAAATGAAACATCCCGTCTACTCCTCAAGCGAGGCTACAAACGCCCCGTTTCCAATGTGTTCTGATATTCACGAAACTATTTGGGTTTATCTAGATGTTGCAAAATTTCCATTTGTCAGCAAGATTGTAAGATTAAATCAACGATTACTCAAAGGTCTGCGCAATAAATCACGTTTAAACGTCAACGCTCAAATTCTCCTCTAGTTTACGGTGCTATCGCGGCATACATTAGCGTCAAAATAACGACGAACAAGCTATTCCATGGGCGACCTGGTCGAAAAATTGAATGAAATATTAGACGGAAGAGAGAACTAATGACGCGAATTAAGAAAAAATATTTATACTCGCTGCGAGAAGCGGCCACTGCGCGGACGGCTCGCCTCACAACACAAACGTTTACATTATTCCCACGTACCTACGTTAATAAAGAAACACGACTCGCGAAATTTCCTGCTCTCTCGCGAGTCATTAAATTTAAGTACCACGTCAAGGGAAAAAAAAGTCAAGCCCGCGAACGAGAAAGCGGGCGACAAGATGCATGTACACGAAAACACGAGACGGTAGAGTGTGAACGAAGCGGAACACGACGAGAGAGAGGGAGCGTGATGGAATTGAAGTAGACGAAACGGGATGGTAGGTGCGAGAGAAAATGAGAGTCGCGAGAAAGACAGCTTCTGTTTTGTTAATAACGATAACAGCTCCAGTAATGCATATAAACAGCAAAGGCGTGTGGCTTATGGTCTAACGGTAAACGCTTTGCTAGAGATAAACGGAATACGGGAGTGGGACTCGCGGTGTAACCCCTTTGTGCCGAAAAGCCCCGTAAATACTGCCACGATTATCCCCTGGCGCGATTCATAATGCAGGAAAAACGATGCGCGATTACGCAGTCTACCAGCCACGCTCAATCCGGTCCTACACCACGACCTTCCAATCCGCTTACATTCTCCCTCTTTGTCTGCTGTTTGTCCTTCACCTTTCCGTCGCTTTCGTTTCTTTTACACCTCTTCCCGTTGCTGATCACATGAAGAAAATGGAACACGGATTCCCTCTTTTTCACACGGAATTCCTACCGTGAGTTTGTTCTTCGGAATCGATGTAATAATATCGTACTTCATGGAGCACGTTAAAGAATCTCTCGACGGTTTCTACCAACATGTCTCGGTGAATGGCTTCTCCATATCCTTACAGGAGCTCGAAATGATTTCTTGGGGTAACCAAGTACTCCTCGCGTGTTTCGAGTCGTCTAAGGTGTGACGCATATAATTTTGTGAAATAATATCTTTTTGTTTTGTAAAACATCCTATCAGCTATGCGCTTTAGGCTATATAACTCAATTTTTGTTAAAATGTCGCTATATCGAGAAAATCCGCGAGAAGTTTGAATAACACTAATTAAATACATGCCTATAAGTTATATAATTAACTGATACCACTACTTCACACATACGCAAGTTGTAATTTTCTTACGCTTGTAGCTGTCTAGGTATATTTTATCGCCTTGATCGTTATTTTAGGGTATAAAACTCCCAGGGTAAGAAATACATTTTTTGCAGCTTTATGACGTTAACAGCGAAGAGATTTAGAACTATAAAAGTAAAAATAAAATTACTCTTCACCTGTACGTAACCATCAAAATCTCCTCTCATTACGTTCAAGCTATCGCGTTTCCGCATACGACATACTATCACCTTAGGATAATACTCCTATCCGTAGCGAATTCCTCGAGCATGCATTACGAGCGCTCATAAACGTCCGCGGTTCTAAAGTTGCAGTCCAGCGGCTGGAACTAACCTAGAACTTGTACATCCAAGTGTACCTATGGTACACACGAAACGCGTTCCAGTCGATATACCGTTCAGATTCTCGGTCGAAAGTATGCTGAACCTCGATGACACGATAGCGGTGAGTCGCGGTGTTTAGAATGATGGCGTCGAGTTAAACTATTTGTCGTAAGAAGCTTCTTATAACCTGCACATTTATGTCCAAGTATGTTATTATGCAGATGAACAAGCATAAAAGAAGGAACAAAGGAAAGAAGATGCTGCATTCTTGTTCAGCCAAACGATCTACTATCTATCTACTGATTTCAAATTGCTACAAATCATACGGGCCAGGACTGAGCAGATTTGGTCGTACGGAAGTCTACCGTGAGTTACAGCAAGACTGAAATAAGTTTCTGTAATATATATAGACTTGGCTCTCGGTACACCGTAGGGGTCGCAGTTTTCAGGATGCGCAGGTGTGCCGATATGCAAGAGTTTCCTAACATTCCCTTGGCCAGGAAAGTAAAACAACCGTGTGCCTTCGCCGCCATGGTATTACCCGTCTCAGTTGTAACCGCAACGCGTACAGGGGTATCTACTCGTCGTAGATAGAGAATGCGATCGCGGGAAGGAGAACAGGGGATGGAAGGTGGGAGGGTAGGAAAAAGTATGCTCACCCCGTTCAACGACCGTGCAGTAGTTCCCGGCCATATTTACACAGAGAATAGGGGTGGAGCGTTTTAGTTTTGCATTTGTCCGCGGGGAGGTATGTATAGCAGCGGCTTCGAAAGAGGATCGCGGAGAGAGCACGGGGGTGAAGGTGGATTCGAGAAGTATGGGAGGGTGGCAGCGGACCAGCAATGGAAAAGCCGGCGGGAAGAACGACGAGAGATACAGGACTACCATCTAACCGCTTCAGATAGTATATAGAGGAGAAGTGGCATGGGGGCGGGGGTGGGACAGAGAAGGGAACGACATGGGTGAAGGACGGCGAAGGGGAGGTAGGATCGGGTCCCATGTGCCTGTCACGGTTTTACAAGTCTATAAAAAGAGGAATTTCAGACTGAGTTAAATATTGCTGCCGCCCCTCACTGAATTTCAAACACGCACACGCGTTCATCACTTGCCGTACATGTGTAATGTGAGAGAGACACACGTGTTCGGCCTTTCGGCTTTCCGGCAGGTACAGAGTAGACACTAAAGGAAAAGGAATCTTCGTCTGTTATTTATGCGATCATTGATTGTCCAATGCCGAATCAGACTTTATGTTTTGCTTGGTCCTTCAGAGGATCCAGTACATGTACACTTGACAAAGACGAATAAAGACGAAAGTTATAAAAATTGTTTGCATTTAGTGAGAACTATTATTTCAATATTTTCCAAATGATTAACACAAATAATACTTAGATCATGAAATGTGTTCTTGTGTTTCTCTCGATAACATAACTTCGTAAATTACTTCATGTTTTAACAAGACCATTCCATCAGTTCCATTGAAAGTTAATGTCATACGGGTAATAATGTTATTAATGCTTCCGGATGAATGATTCATTACGATAATTACATCTGCAAATATTTTTAATTATAATTAAGGAAATTAAATGCGAGTATAAATTAAATTATTAATAAGTTTCCGTGGTTAATTAATAGTAATTATTTCATGTTTGTTTCAGAATTATGTAAACTCTCTGAGCCTTGATAATGTGTTTGGTACATATTTGAATATTATTTTAATTACACATTTTCTCTACTTCATTTGTATAAATGCGTATATAAAATGTAAAACTTAAATGAGACGCAATACGAATGTCACACAAACATATGAGCCGTTACATTTCTCAGAAACGACATTTCTACATTCATTCCTACTTCTTGCACAAAGACTCCGAATTATTCATTGAACTTTGTTAGCACAAACATTTAATCTATTGCAAAAAATATTAGTGTACGAGTAATTGTATAGCTAAGCGATCAAGTAGACGAATTTTCTATATCAGTTAATGTAATTCATAAAGATGGTCGAGCTAAAAAGAAAGATTTAATCCTTAAGGCGCCTCCTCGTTTATTGAATATTTGAAAAGTATACACTTTTAAACAAGCAAACTTATTTAATATTTAAGGAACAAGAAGTACCTTCAAGGATTAAATCTTTCCCCTTACCTCGACCATCATTATAAGCTATAGCTAAGAGGGTTGTTCGTACCGCCGAGCCAAATTGGACAAATAGTCCATATACTTGCAATACAATTACTCACCACTTACTCGGACCAACCAAAGCACAATTATGTTCCTATAAACCATTTGTTTCGATATTGTTTTGGTGTATAGCCAATTATTCCAGTATTTGTTTATTACCCCCCCCCTCCCCAAAAGTATAAAATTAAAATCCAAGAAAGCGTTGTGACGTCAGACGATAATATTTTCCAATGATTTTCGAAAGCAGAGACTTCTGTATTTGTGAATTCAATTGCATGGTAAAATATAAAGGATAAAGCGAAGCTGCACGTTAAGGCTATTCTATGGGTACATGTCAAAGGTTATCCGGGTACGAGTAGTGTAAAGCCATATTACTTTTTCCTCTTTATTTATTAGTAGAAGGAGCAAAAATCCCTGGCAAGGAAGTATTTACCTCAGGTTGACTGGTTTGCGATTACGTTTCTCTAGAAATAGGGAAACAGAGAGCAGAAGCTGACCAAGTAATGTACGTTTAATGTACAACCGTCGTTCTGTCGGACGGTCCATGTGTATAGAATTTGTAAAATGAATGCATGAAGCAGTCGCTTTAAACTCTGCAGTAATATTTTTTCCTACTCATGAATATTTGGTTCATAATATCGTGTTGATAATAAAAGTCAAGTTCTAGTCTATGAGTAGTCCACTTATTCGTTGAAGATAGTTCCATACAAGTCTTTCGAAGTAGATTTAAGTAGGGATAACGTCTGATGTTTCTGATCGAATCTGAGTATCAAGAATAAAATGTTAGAGGTTTTTGTTTCTATATTAAAACTCTTATTAAGTTTCTCTTGTTAAATGTACCCTTCACGTTAACTTAAATGCTTAAATTATAATTAGTAGATAATGTAATTACTTCCTGTGTGGAATCGTAATTACGTTTTTATGATCTGTAAACATTTTTATTACGTTTTATCGTGGTACGTAGTGAACCGCGGAATTGGAGAATTTCGTAACGTACATGTTGCTACTGGTTTGATAAAACATCGAAATCGACGTACGTGTATCGAATATTCAATAAAATGAAAGCCCGAATGAATTTAATGCTATGGGGCATAGGTAGGGAGCAAGAGAAAGACATTATGCCCCTCTGTACTGGCTATAGGCCAATTACCGAAGCCAAAGAAAAATTTGATTGCCTTATAAGTGCTCGTTTGCTTTATATTATAGTATACTTAAAATGAAATAACAAACTTATACATTTTTAATGAGAAATAATTATTAACCGACTAAGGTGATGCATGATATAAGACTATTTTATGTATGTTTTGGACTCTTCAATTACTTCTACTTCATGTTTTAACATTATATTATGATATGTCACAATTGATAATTGACCGTATGAACTAGTTTGCTGAAAATTACTAGATTTCCACCTGGATATTTTCCATATTTTTTCTGTTACTCCATTTAATTCACAGAAAGCCGTAGTTTAATGCGAAAATTGATGCATTAACGTGTAGCGAGTGTTAAAAGCAGTATGAAAACTAATATAATTTTGAAGTCATTGACCTCGAGTTATTCAGATGTAGAAAAACATAAATTGCGAGGTACTTACTGCTAGTGTCTTGTTTTGGTTGGTTTCCCGGAGACGTCGCCCAGTTAACTTTCATCTCCTGTAAAAAAGAATGAAAACGCATTTATTTAAATGTATTATATTTATTTATACAATAAATACATAAAAGGTACCGGCATTCGAATTATACAAAGAAAGGAACGCATGTAAATGTGACAAGGAAACAAGAAAACGAGAGTGAATGAATATTCTTCTGTATTTACTTTTTTATGTTAAAAGAAGTGGGTACTTAATCAGCACCTTCAGTCGTTGAAAATCGACCGATATAGTGGAAGGAGATTAATAATTCGCGGCACGTTTCTAATTTAAATATCGATTTTCTTTTTCATGGGGTGATCATAAACAGCAAAGTAAAACATTTTTAATCGATTATTTGATGAAAACGTAATAAAAAAGTAACTAAGTTGAAACAGTAGATATAACTTTTATTAATAATATAGTTAAAGGTTTTCAAAATGACTTCCTCTTCCTAATTAACTACTTCACTTACTTGCATTATTTGTTTTTCCAATATTTTAATTCGTAGTTCCTATTTGTTAGTATTATATATCAAGACAGTTTCAACTTGAACTACTCGCTATATGAAAATGCTGCAGTTCCAACCGATCGCGTTTCAACTTAATGTCTCAAATATCAGCAACCGTTTCAAACATTATACCGCGACATTTCGTCGCATAATGTCTCGGGACAAAGGTGCTCAATAAAAAAGGGTGTTATTGCTAGCAATATAAGGCAACACATGGAAACGATTAAAATTTTATCCGTCAGCTCGCGTGCTAGACACCTTAAAACTTTTTGACCGATAAAGAATCTACATATATGCACATATTTCGCCGTGGATATTCCTTGAACAACTAAATTTTCTAGTGACGAGCAATTCGGTTTATAGTGGATCAGGTTAGTCTTCACTCTTGAATATGGTTGGTGGCCTGTAGCAATAGGAAGCGACACCATCGCCAAAAGGACGTCGGGTGGCGAAAATGGGACGTGTCGGATATCGTCGTGTTCTAACAGATGCCATAAACTGGATTCTTTATGCACCACGGTGTATCTAGTCGCGACATTGTTGATATTCGATAGATAGTAAAAGCCATTTCGGTAAAACCGGTTCCAAGCCAAGGAAGGATGAAGTTATACTAAAAGGCGAAGCAATCCGTAGCCGAGACGAGTTTTTGCTTTATTCAATTTCAGGCGCGAGAAAAAATTGGGCCAATTTGCGTAAATCTTTATCATAATATTCTTTACGGTGGATCAAGTTTTACGTTATATGAATACCTTCTATTTACATAAACATTAAACCTATGGAAATGATCGTTATCTCTGATTAAAAGGTTTACGCCTTCTTGGCAGCGATAAGAGAGGATGTATTTATCAAATTGTTTAAATAAAATTATAGGCTCGATTAAAATGAATTTTTTACTGACAATTAAACGTATAATATATAGATTTGAAATTCCATCTTTGTAATAATTTTCTACAAAAGCAGTTCATGTTAACGTTTACTTTAATTTGGCCAATAATGGTCATACAACGGAAAGGAACGAGCATGTATTTTTGTCAGCGATTAAGATATCCATGGCGTCGATAATCTCCTTTCTCCTGAAGTCTCATAACCGTAATAATGGCTTCTGGTTACACTTATGGTAATTAATGTAGATGAATATTAAAGGTACAATATTTGCTAGGGTAAAGGTGGAATAACAGTCGAACCAGTGAAATCGTAAAAGCTTGCTACACGATCCCGAGTGTGGACATGCTTAATGGAAAAATAGTGTCACCCGTGCGGGCGATACATCGTCCACCATATCAGTAGTGTTAATACGGTACACGCAACCAGCGTGTGCCGTTGATATTGAATCGTTACTTCTCATTTCCTTACCTGTTCATGTGATAACGGTGACATTCTCCGTCTAATTAATTAGCGAACGTTCCTTTCATTTAAGATCCTCCTTGGATACCGTTTGAATAGAAGTTACATAAACATAGAATAGAAATCCTAACAACCACTTATTCTTTTACAAATAAAATTACGATAAATCTACAATAAAATTCTTTTACAAATAAATACATTCTTACAGATTATAGCTGTATGTTAATATTTACAGTGGGTGTAGAATGTATTCGTACACCGATCAATTTCTCCCAAAAATTTGTGTGAAATTGTAGTTTCTTAACATCTTGTTTTATAATCAATGATATTTTACATATTGTCGGAAATCTCTAAGATAGATATAATCCAAACAACATTTACTAGTTAATATAATTTGTGAAATTAACAAAAGAATGCGAAAAGTGGGTAAAATTATAGAAGCAATAAGTATTTGTACGATTCTTATGACGAACCATTTACAGTAGAGTTTGTAACGTAAACACATTAGTTTATTGCTCCGTACGAATTAGAAAACATCATATTTCCAGTGAAGTACTTTTGAACAGTTGTGCGAATACTTATTGCTTCAACATTTCTATCGATTAATTGTTTTTTTCTTGTTAATTTCGCAACATACATAAATAGCTATTTTTGTTGTAATCTATCTATTCTAAAGATTTTCGAGAATATGTAGAATGTCATTGTTTATAAAAAATAAGTTAATAAATTACAATTTTGCATAGTTTTTCTGGAAATTGATCGGTGTACGAATACTTTCTACACCTACCGTATGTAATAATATTTAAAATACATCACTAGTGTTGCATGCGGTATGTATTCATTCACAGTTTTAAAAATTGTTACGTGAAAAAAACGAAACGAATGTTTCTAATTCAATTATTTGATAAACTAAATGTTCTTTTCTAAACGAAGCCTGAAACAGGTGTGTATTGAGATTGAATGACAGATCCAATTAATTTTTAAATGAATTTCTCATATTTCGAATCTTCTAAATACTATTATAATTGGAAACTGATATTGATTTCAGGCGAAAAAGTGTACGAAAGGAAATAGTATGTGTATTTATTCGAATAAATATGCCTATAGCGTGGTCATTACATACTAATTGAGAATGTAATCATTAGCAACGGTATTCAACAAATTAATTGTTATTCAATGAATATGGAATTTTCATACGAATAAATGTACAGAGGAATTAATTTACCCAAATCAATTTTATACCTACTTCTTTACAATATTTATATGTTATGTCAAAAGCATTCGTTGCAAAAGGCAGATGCATATGCAGACGTATTATTACTATAAATAATAAACAAGAAATAAATTCCCCTGCAGGAAAATAATCTACACATACGTGTAAATAAAATGTAATTGTGTATTCCTGTCAACGTATTATGGAAAAAATATTGGAATCATTTTATTGTGATGTAATTTAGAACATACCTGTGCAGTTTCAAAAAATGAACCTACATGTTACAGAATTCTCTTCTCTTATTCTCTAAAATCGTTTAAGAATCTAGAACAAATTTCTGTTACGTTTTATATAAGTATCTTTTTTCAAATATTATTCTTGTTTATTAATAAAGAAAATAATTATTATAACACTGTTGTATTACAGTTTGAAAACATACGTTTTTGTTCTAATAGAATTCACTAATTTGCTATTACCTAGGAGGACCATAAATCCTAATGTTCGGAACGTATGAATATGGTGGTTGCTAAATAATTAGTATAATTATTACTAACCCGAGGATTAACGCGCCCGAGCAGCAATGTAATATTTATGTTTGGTTCGCGTTGATATCGACAGATGAATATTACATTTCAGTTTATGTCGAAAATCATAAGTCGATAATCGGATAAACACCCATCAGCGAGCGCAGCTTATAGTCGTGGCGCCCGCGCCGGCAGGCAGAGCTGTTCCAGCGAGTTCTACCGAAGTTCGGCCTTAATAAATGCGAAAAATAATACGGCCGCGCCGTAAGTTTGTTTCGTTATTCTAAGTATAGTATATCTGCTACACCTTTCGGGAGTTCCAGCTGACTAGTTACGGCAGATGCGAGGAAAGAACATGAACAAGTAATGTTAAGCGAGGAAACTGTGGCGCATAAAGAGGCAAGGGTAAAGAATACGGGGCTAGGAATAAGTAAGTAAGCGAGTGACTATGTAAGTAAGGAAGTAAGTCTGGTAAGTAAGTTAAGACAGGACGGAGGAGTGCCCAAGACGGTCGGTACGCTAACGTCGGGCCCGCAGTGTGTCTGCAGCAATTTGCAACTTTTAATAGTTAGTCCGGGTTGCGAAGTCGTCTTTCGGCCCCGTGCCCGTCCTTTTATAGTTTATACAAGAGGGGCAGAAAGTTTATATGTGGCAGTTTTGAACAGTTAATGCGAGATCGGGTCATGCCCACCTCTAACATATGTCATATTTACGCTGGCTGTCCCGCGAGGCGCGCCGTATTCGATGAACAAGAGATTTCTTACTTCGAAATTAAGAGATTCTTGATGAGATACAAGAGGGCCCTGGTAATCATTCAAATATATACTTAAGGCTGTAATAATTGCTTTCTGGATATAAAAAAATACGATATAAAGAAACTGCGATTAAATCTTTACCTTTCAACCGAGTTATATGTTGCCTCGCTTTACGACTGCGAGGGGGAAGTGGAGACGAGTTACGCATATATTTTTTATTTTCAGTTACGTAAGGGAAGACACCATTTTTACGGTTCGAACCGTTTTTTCATTTTACATTTTGATAAAATTAACAATTTAAGTGAAAAGTAGCGAGACGGAATTCAAAATATTAACGAAGACGTCTGTGGGAATTCACTGAAATCTCTATTCGATCCAGGACAGAACGTCACCTTACATGTTCGTTAAACAATTCCATCTTACCTTTACTAGATTCCATTGGGCCAAACAATTAAATTAAAATTTACTACAATTACGATTTGTAATCTATGGCGTAGTGATGCAAAGTGTAATTCTGGCATCTGATCATAGTTTGATATCCAGAGGGCTCGGTTAGAAGCATTGTCCATGTCGGTCTTTCCGCAGAGTATCAAACCTGGGTAAAGCGCGTTACACTCGAATGCAGAAATTCCTAGGCGCGACATGGCACTTTAATGCGAGGCTTAAGCGGTTGCGGGGAACCAATTACATATTGCAGACGCGAAGGCAGAGCTACTGACCATGGGCATCGGCAGGAAGTCGGGCTGAAATTGCAATCTGCTGCACTTTTGACCTTAACTGGCCGGTCGCCTGTCGGTCAGAAATTTATTGTCCTATTATCGTGATTGATGCGGGGTCGACCAGCCACCAGCTACTATCTTATATAAGTACATTTAATGGCGTAAGGTCGTTTCGGACTTTCACATGATGAAGGGAAGCCGCTTCTTCCGTTGTCGTCCGACATTACGGTCCGTTGAAGCCATCCCTGCGCAGGGGTTGCTTGTACGTTTCCTTACTTATATCTTCTTATTTTGAAACCACATGGCGCCATTAGTCGCCGCGGCACCACAGACGTTTCTCGCCTGCTGCGGTAATAAGTCACGGAAATAGTATCGTAAGGAATTTACGCGTTCCACGGTTGCATTCCCAGAGAAGGGCCTGCGCCCATATACATTTTAGGTATTTTCTAACCTCTGCGACTATCGTCCGTCGCGATTCGTGCATAAATTATCATCGAGATCGCCGAGGAGAAAAGGACTCGCGACCGAGTAGTGTCTGTTATCAAAATGATATATCAATATACAAATTTAAAATTTCATGAGTTTTACATTTTTTTGGACGGCTGAGATAGTTTGCCCACGACATCTCACGGCTTACATATATTATTATGGAAAAAATTTGTCTATTGAAAAAAAAAGTCAGATCTGAAGGGGTTAAACAAAATTTCCTTTAACCAATAATTCTTTATGTGATTATTTCAAATAAACGTGATTATATAATTGTGGTATAGTATAGTATAGTTTAGACTATACCATATTCTACGTTTATGAAATATTCCTTCAACGTAAGTAGCAATAACCAATTGTTTACTGTAGAAATTCAATTACATTGTCAGCAAATAAAAAAAAAAACAACTTAAATAAATGGAAGGCTAGCAATTTTTCATATTCAAAAAACGCAAATTGAAATCAGGGAACAGAATCTATTACCAGTTTTCAACTGCATTTCTTTCCCTCAAACTGACAGACTTTCAAGCTTGCGCTAATTTAACTTGAAAGATTGTGAGTAGAGAGGTTAGCTCGAGAACTTTATTAATCTTTTCTTTTCCTTTCACTACTTCTCTGTCTCTACCGAAAGTTCGTTGGTCAATTTTTAAACCAGTCTATATAGTTCCGCAGAATTACAATCGATTCAGTGCCCAACCACGGCACGACTTCCCACGTGCTCCTGTGCACACAGAGAAAGTATTTCCTTACGTCAACTTTTCCTCTAGTCTACTATTTATTCATTGATCAAACCATTTACCTTTCGGTGGCGACCGGACAACTTTGCGTTGTTGTTCAATAAGTTAGACAAACTCAACTGCAATCCCAGGTAAGCGCGCGCACGCTGTGACACTGATATCAATTCGTACATGTGCGCAGAAAACTGCAGTTTAAATGATTTTTGTCAAAGAATGAATATAGTTAGGTAGTTGGCGTTAATACTACATTGCTTCTCAGAACCTTTAACACATTGGTTGCCATATCTAAATAAAGAAAATTTCCTCTGGGAGCAACCACTTCCGTACCTTTTACCAGAATTGCTTGGGTACCAAAGAATTCTATTTGCTCACTTCATGGCCACAATTTGTCTTTTCGTACACTTTCACGAATTTTTTCTTTATTTTTATTTTTACAATTAATTCTAATATCGATGGTTCGGTATTCGGTTTCTTTGAATTCTTTGTGTTTTATAATTGAAATTTCCATAGGAATTAATATTGTACGCCTAGAAAATTATTGAATTGAATTAAAGAAAAATTTATAGTTACATGTAGATTCCAGGTATGTATCGTTAAATAGAAAATCATTTATTTAAAAACTAAATGTACGTGTAGTTTGAACGATTTTAATCGTTATGAGAGGAAGACGGATTGGACGTATTATTGTATGACTATGTATGTATGTATAGTTTTTCTGTTTTAAATTCAATGAAGCATCTCTTTTTGCACTACTTTTTTTTGTGACATCCTTTTATATCTAAAGATCGATATGAACCGAATATCATTGGAATAAATTACACGATTCCATAGTTACACTATTTAATATGGCACGGTTCCTGTTTGCACTCTCGCAACGAGATGGTGCCGAGTGCGAAGTGTTGAAACTTGTTTGTATATGTTATTACGAAGACTTGAAAAGTCGCGCGAATTCCTACACTATCACGGAGGATTGTTCTATTAGAAAGTTTGAGAACCTGCATTAAGGCGGATAGTTCTTCCGTGCGCGGGCTGTAGTTGGTAGAAGCGGTGATTGTATCCGTTTCAGTAGTGTGTGCTCCTCGTTGAACGGAGGAATACTCCGCCATACCGCACTAGGCTATGATATATGATTATGCCGCACGCCCCACGTTCATATCTTATTATGTATTACTACTACCGTACACACTCGCATTCCCATCCAAACGGGCCTATATATCCCGACCGGTAGAACGGCTTCGATTTGTTCTTTCCTCGCGGTTCGTGCGGTTTATCAACGTGCACTCGGACAAAGAAATTCACGGCGTATCGTATGGTTCGCTCGTCGATCGAGGGGGCCAAACGCTGGAGAGATGCACTTCTGCAATTTTCGATACCAACATGCTGGAAGAATTTACGCTCGCGAAATATCGTCATACGTCGTTTCGATCCCTTATAGGTTTTACACTTTAGTGCTTTCATTCGGCACAAGCAGCAATAGAAATGATTGGAGAAGAAAAGAAATGATAGAAGCAATTACATATCTTTAATGCATTCATACCTTCGTATACTGTGAGTTATAAAATTATTCTCACGTATAAAACAAGATTTTGTTGAATGATGAAATAAACTTTATAGGATGAAGAATGGTTGCTTTGGACTAAATTGTTTCCTTAATTCTATTATGTTTAGTAACAGAAAGAATGACAGTTGTCATTGGACAAGTGATTAAGAATAATAATCAAATTAACGGTTTTCTAGAAGGAGATTTATAATTTTGTTTTTTTAATAAAATACAAGTAGCATGGTAGTATTTTATTATTCTTTTGCTTTACGTTTAACCTGAATCTTGGTATAAAAATAATACACTACAAAAGACGTTCGCCAAGTCGGTTCGTGTTTTTAGTGACTCAATGCGCAGACCACTAGAATTTTCGTTCAAGTTTCGAGGAACATTAATGATTGTTTGGAAATTCTACGTTCTGTATATAGTCTAGGTAACTGATGAACGCGAAAGGTCGATCACTGATGCAAGGCGCACGGTTTCGGTTACCTGAGTGCAAGATTTATGAGGGGGTAAAGGCAGAAAGGTAACCTAGCGTATGCTTCGCTAGTTTCACTTTCTGCTGAACCCTTTGACTACCGCGCGCTTGAAACTGAAAGACCTCACAGTGTATAGAACGAGACCGGTCATGTTCCAAGCAGAAATATAGATTGTTGTTGCAGCTGTGACGCAAATAACGTTTCCTTGTAATGTTTTCCTAATTAATTTCGTTGCCGTAATTTACTTCAAACATCTCCACTCTACGTTTATTCATTTATGTATTTATTAGAGCTCTCCCCTAAAACACGTGCAATGCGATACACGGATACACGTGCAATGCGATACACGGATACACGTGCAATGCGATACACGGATACACGT
>NC_071976.1:22278243-22475598 GCF_026283585.1 Hylaeus volcanicus
CAATGCGATACACGGATACACGTGCAATGCGATACACGGATACACGTATCACGTGTATCCAGTTATACATTTACGAGACACGGATATCAGTATATACGTTTGTCATCATTGAAGGTTTAATTAGGTTCAACAGCGATCAGAAATCAGAAATGCAAAATTACAATTATAATTACCCTAACTTCGAATGGACGACCAACGTCCTAACCCTGAATTATTTGCTCCGCGTTTTCTATGTCTTTCGAATTTCGAGGCCATCGATAATGTTTCTTCGCTATTTTCGTACAATTCGACTAAGCAAATGCAGTTAGGAACGATCAGTATTCGTACAGCAATGGAAACGGGAATGAATGTCGTGGGGAAGGTTTCTGAAATCAAAACTTGAGCGACAAGTTAACGAAATGAAGTGAATTTGCATAAACTTCTTTGATTAGTGAGCGACAATCCAGAAACGAGCTACTAAGTAAATTTAACAAACTTCTATCTTGGCACGTTCTACTGTACATGTAGCTAAACAAAGTCAAAGAAAAATTTACATACTGTATACATTGGTAGCGTTAGTGTGGTTCACAGATACATGTGAGAGATTGTCTGTATTTAATTTAAATTACAAGACATAAAATGCTGGCTTTTGTTATATGTACAGAATGATTTCAGAAACTGGAACAAGTTGTAGGTCACTTCCAAATGTAGATAAATAAAATTAGAGCTAAAAAGAATTTAATTTCATAGGCCATGCTATTTTTATTTGGGGCAAGGATGTAAGTGTAATATGCACTTGCAATTGTTTCTCAAAAACGAACCATGCATTTTTTATTATATGGATTGCTGAGCCATTCTGCATATAATAGTATATTTTTGTATCTTTAAGTCTTAATTTGTTTCTTCAAAATTTTATTTCTAGTTCCAACAAGTTGACTAGAAAAAAAATAATCCGAAATTTAGAAGGAATTAGAATAAACTCAAAAAATCTACTAAAGAAATAAACAAATAACAAAGATGTTTAAGCATATTTCAAAGCTAGAGATTTTTACTTCAGAACTTTTGTCATTTAAAATGTTCCAGTCGATTACAACCATATCTTATGCAAATATCTTAATAAGCATTGTACTTTGAATTTATGATCTTACTGGGTGTTTCATTTGTCCAGATATCCTACTATTCAAATCCTTCTTCAGAAATATCAAAGAAGGGAACAATTACATTTATAATCCAAGCTTTCTTGAATAATCGCAAAACTGCGACAGATCCGTGTACTGAATGCAAAGGATTAGTTGTTATTAGCGTTTCCGTTTGAAGATGCTACAACGTTTTTTCCCCATGTTTTTCTACTATGCGCTTTTATGAGAAACACGAAAGCAGTTAATCCGAACATACCCTCAGTTTCGCAGTATTTCATTGCGTATTCATTACTGTTGCATTACAAAGTTGATCAATTACTCGATTAATACTCTACGCATAAATTAAATTTAATACAATTGGGAATAAAGTTAACTTCGTATGTGGGTATTATTAAAATATAATCGAAAAATAACGCTGGTGTAAAGTTACTGCTGGAGACAGTTCTCAAACTTTTCAAAGGAATACTTTTTATAACATTCGGCGATTTCACTTTCTCTGTGTTCGTAGCAACAAATCGTTTCCGTTTCATAATTCCACACATTTGCAAAGAGTTAGGAAAGAACAAGATTGTTCGGTTAGAAGTGACGGGATCAAGTTGTTTTTCACTAAAAAACTGTTGGACAGACAAGGCCTTGTCAGCCTTGCGGTAAAAAATGTTTGCTTTTCCACATGGCTTTGTGTATCCAACAGTTTTGCAACACAAAACGCAATGCCGTTTGTTCCCCGCCCTCTCTACTCGATATTATTTTTTTATTACCACGACAGAAGAGAATCACGAAAGGGAAGCGATTTGTTGATGTGGACAAAGTGAAAGAAACATTGCTGGAGGCCATAAACGGTATTCCCGTTTAACAGTCCAAGAACTGTCTCCAGCAGTGGAGAAAACGTTGGGGCAACCGCATTGATTTACATGAAAACTACCTCAAATACACATTTCTAAGCTTTGAAAAATATATTTCCGGTTACTTTCACCTTTTTGTATATTTATTAACGTTTCATAAAGTTTCTTGAAAATGATGGCAACGATAATAATTACTGCATTTGAATTCTGTAATTTTGCAAAAACCGTCTGCGTTGTGGATTTATGCTTGCAACTAATGATAGATTAAATGCTCCTTGATCAGCAGCAACATGTTCGTTACTGCACACGAAAATTGCAGTTTCGATGAAAACGATATTACTATACCAAATACGGGAAAGGTTGTTTTTATATTCACTTATACGAGTAATTGCCGTTGTAGGGGTTTAAATGGTACTTTAAATGCTTGTCGACGAATGCGTTGATATAATGGTTAATAGAGCACTCAAAATATAGCCCCCTTCTGTACTCTGTGTGCACCAGAACGTGGAAAAGCTACGTCAATAGCGTTGGTAACGCGGTAAGCCGCTATTATACGCAATGCTGTCGAAAGGATTTGGCAGTTTTCACTAATATTCGTTAATCTATTTGCGCAGGGACACTTATTGCTAGGACTAGGAAATGCAAACAAACTGGAAAATCGACTACGGTTTATACCGTGGTCGATGAGATTCGTGTCATTTCTCAACGCTAAACCCACCAGTCAAATGGCTCCGCCAACACTCCGCTAGGTGGTACGGTAAATTCATCATAATTCAGATTTCTATGAGCTTAAGCCAGACATTTCTGACGCAACCGAAACATGATATTTCCATTTTAAAACGAGACAAATGTTATATTTCGCCGTAAATAGAAGGAAAACACAAAAATTTGAAAAGTAGAGGCTACTGTTTCCCTTCCTGGGAGGAAAATCCTCTTTGAGGCTCGAGAGCAATTTGTGACCAACACACAAGCTCGATCGCCACGAGATATGCATCCCATGTGTCTCGTATCGACCATTTCTTTAATAATAAAACATCGATCCCCGTAAATCCCCGTTTTCGTTAGACTATGGTAAGCGCATTGAACGTCTGTCTATGTCAGCGATTCTGGGGAACGAGTAGTTCCAAATTAAAATATGCCAGGTGAAACAATGTTCTTGTGGAAAGGGCGATAAGGAAAGGAGGATAAAGAAATAATTGTTCTCCTTCCATTTCATATGCTTAGCTTCGTTGCATTTTCTACTCCATACAAAATTTATGTAGCTGCGCGGCGATTTAAAATTCCATATTGTTGCAGAACCCTTTCTGGAACAGTACCGGTTAGTTTTCACGCGAGAAATTAAAATTTTCCTTTCGCGGCATGGCGAAAATGAAAATGAAAATGTGTAACGAAGAACAAAATTCGCGGATAGGAGCAGAATGAAGCGCGAAGAACCAATTGCGAAATTTGAATATTCTATTTGGCAAAATTCTCGAGGTAGAATGATGCGGCCGAAATGGGGTTGACCTAAAGAGTACATCACAAGTGAAGAAACTGGTTTACGTAAATCGTTCTTCAATCGCTTTTCCGATTGACACCCGCGGATACGTTACACTACAGTTGAAAATACACGAAACAACGGAAAGAAAATAATGGAAAGAAAGGGGCGTTGAGAAGTATATAAAATATGCACAGGGTGTCCCTAGTTTTAGTGTCAAGACTTTGGAAGCATGTAGGGCAATGATAAACTAAGAAATAAAGTCCTTTAGAGATTTGCTCATTTTTGCTATCACTTATTTGATGCGGACACTGTTCAAAATGATGATCTTTTGCTGCGATGGATGGTTGGAAAAAAAATTGGTTCGGCGTATGGCCGAATATATGATACTCTAATTCGTCAAAATTCAAAGATTTTTCGTCATTTTTCGCGTGAATTAGTAACTATGAAATTTAACAAAAATATATGCAAAAAGCCAAGTGCCCGAACTGTAAACATATCCAAGTCAGATACGGGACAGTACTTTCTATGAATGAATTTTTAGCATTAAACCGTCGGTGACCCGCGCAAAACGCAGTTTGGCCATAGTTGAGACAGTAGAGCGACGACAAGCGATGCGCCACGCATTCCTCACAGAAAGCACGTATTCGGGAGCTGAGCTTAAGCGAGAAAGCTGGGGCATGCTTTTGGTACGAGCCTCTCTTCGTAAGCACCTACCCCATGGAATGCGTTCCCCTTCAAGTGGCTGCTCGTCTCCCAAAACATTCTAAACGCGTGGCTAAGCTCTTCTTTCTCATCTAGATATCTAGACAGGCAACTGCGTACACACTTCTCTCGAAAAATTAATGTATTGATCCTGATAATCTAGATGTCGATGTGGAACAATGGTATAATATGGATTTCACAATATATTTTTATTTAGATCAAATTAATCGAGTTTGTTAAAAGTCACCTTCTCAGTACCTGATTGATTTTACTACTTCATACAAATAATATTTCAGAATTTGTCATTCTACACAATTTACATACACTTTAGAAAAAACAAAATTCAATAAAGTACACGTAGTTACAGTTTCTGAATAAATTGGTGACTTTCTCTGTATAATCGAGAACGCAGATATGATAACCGATTTTGGATTTCTATTGCAAAATAATGAACGTAAAATATTGAATCGCACTCTATGGCAAACACGTAAATAAGTAAACGGCTGAAACAGTTGTGTATGGTAATTGTAAATCTACTAAAAGCAGAAATTCTGTTGAAAGCAGAATTTACATCAAACATCAGAGAAAGCTGTTCGGGCACAGCGTTTACATTCAAAATTCAAGGATCATGCGCAGTCTTTGTTACGTATTGCAACACTTTACCGAAAACTGATTTTTACGGTGTGCAGTAACCATAATACAATCAACTACAGTATAGCCTAATAAATTCAATCTACAGATAAGTTCTTAGATTCTGCGATAATTTAGTTTAGTTTGCTAGTTGTGTTTTGCATTTATTAAAACTTTGCAATTGATACGAGTTTAACTGAAGCGTCACGGTGCCAAGGTATCGTTAATATGACATAATTATGTGAATGAAATACAAATCGGAGAGTATAGTACATTTTATTGCATAATTATGAACCGAGATAGTTGATACCCGTATTGCGACACACTTAAGAGATATGAAGCTCCACTGAAGTTACCCGTGTGTCTTCTCTACTGATCCCTAGGGCATGATGAGACTGTTGCGTTGATTACGTCAGGAAATAAAACACCTTGAATGGTTTAATTCTAAAGTGTATTCTCCATAACGCTTATTATTACCTTGATTTAAAAGAAATGCCATCGGACGGGTCGTGCATCGCAGTGACGTCTAACGATCTGGAATTTAGTTTCCAAAGGATTAAGTGATTTCATAAAACCTTAAACATCATTGGATTATTCATAAAAACTCACTATGTCAATATGTTCCAGATGGTAAAATTATGGTTTTTTAACGAATAAAATACTACATTTTTCATACAGTAAGGTACGGACTGTAACAGTCGCTCGCAGCAAGGATGGGACTGAAAACGAAGGGGCGCTGACGGCAGATAACTTCCTTTGTTTCCTTCAACCGTGTGTTTTCCCTTCAACTCGGCCCCATCTCACGCGACAACAAGACGAAGGAGCACCGGGTTGTCTTTGACTGGCAGTGCTGGGAGGAAAGGTGGCGAAACGCTACAGCTACCGAAGTCAAACGGTGAATACTTCTGTCGATATTTAAATTCCGCGTCGAAAGACTACGACGAAAGGAATGACTGCGACGACAAGAAGGGCGAACTGAACGCGCACGCCTCACAGACGTTGCTTCCTCTGACTTTGATCCTTTTAGTAATTACATTCTTTCAATTCGAAGAGGGAGAACGTCGGGATGTTTTCGGCGTTCCACCCCCGAAAATCTCTTTTATATTATATATTACGAGCCACAAATCGCGCATGCGCCTCAAAACGTCGTGTTTGCGAAGATGTATGAGAAATGTCCTGCCCTAACAACGATTTAGCTTCAATTAAAGAAGTAAAGGTCTGTTCTAGATACCGCACAGTTCATTCGATTTTCCCACGGTTTAACATCTAAACGAAATTTCTTTTATAAAAACGTAATTCATGTAGTTTATATTATATTCGCCATGCTTAACTTTTGCAATGATATCGACACTCACCGTTCATGCATAAAAGGGGCTTTACAGAACAGTATTCGATATTAGCTCATTCGTTGAAAATATAATCGCTACGATATGGACATTTGCATATTATAATTCGAACCAGATATTCCGTTTCGTATATATGTTAACTAGCATGACGTGTGCAATATTTCGCAATTAATTAACTTTCATAAAATTGTAGAAACAGGTTAAATTCGTTTAAATTAACTTATTGAAATATTATTTCAATGCAAATTTTCAGCATACCTGATTAAAATTGAGCCTTCACTTGAAAACTGTATTCCGAAGGTTCTACGGACAATATCTTCCAAATAGGAAATATAAATTTGAGGCACGTTTGCACAGACGTGAAGACAATGGGACTCGATAAATGTATTGGAATCGAAAAGCAATATAGTACGACATGAGACGAAAGACGTTAGGTAAAGAATTAAATAAACTGCGAGCCACGTCGAAGGTTGGAGAGCTTTTAGAGGATCGTCTTCTAGCATGAAGGCCGGTCCCTAAGGGCCCGCTTTGACATTCTAGAAATAAGTACCTTCCGCACATTTGGCAATTTCTGCCCATGTCCAGATTAGTTTTCCACTTACCCGACGATTCCATATAAGACACACACTATAAATAATTCTGTTAGTATTTCTATGAATGTTTGTATAGTTTACGTGAATACAATCTCGTGAATTACTGACGATTTTTAGAATAATTTCTTCCTTCGCTGACGTAAAAATACATCATTTGTAATAGTCATCGTTTGTATTTCTCTGAACTAATTCATCTAAACTTTAGTACTCAAACAAACATGTACATGGTTAATTTCTATCGTCACGTTGATTTTTATATTTGTTCCTTTTATATCAGAACCATGGATATAAAAATATTCACTTGTCGAAATAAACATGTGTGTTAATCTGTTGAATGTTGATCCTAACTTTATACCAAAACAACAAATGTGTACGTTAGATAGCTCCGGTGTTAACACTCTAAGCTTGATTTATGAACGTGGATTATTTGTCCAGTTTAGCAATCCCAAAACTTCAATATCCAGAATTTATCGATTCGCACATTCATGGTTCTGACATTATGGAGACAATATAATCATCATCCAAAATTTTTATTGTCAGTAGAGTGATTGATTCTTGCGTGGAAATTTTAATCCAAAATCTGTACAATTCATAAATAATATTAATTGCTTTTAAACAGTAAATAAGAAAATATGAAAAATGAAAACCATATTACGAAATAATTTTTCCTATGAATTATATAAACCTGGAACGTAATCAAACTTAAAATCAAACGATAAAGGATCATTATTTTGTTAATATTTCCATAATTGGAAAGTCTATTAATAAAATAGACAGTATAGTGACCATGTGCTGTTCGTGTATCTTGGCTGGTGTCTATTATATATTTCCACATCCACGAAACAAAACATTAGGCTTAGAAAGGCATCAATAATGCGTCGACGAATATGCCTGGAAGTTCATTCTTCTGATCGTCACTGAAAATATTCGACAGATTTTAGTCAAACGCGTAAATTGGCTCAGCGGAACCACTGTTACCGGTGGTAGGTATCAGCGAAGGTAAATATCGAAAGTGGCTTTTATACGACGAACTGGAACAGTTTGATGCATCGAAATCAGACTACACCGCACACTCCTCCGCGTACCACGGTTACAAGCATACCCATTTAATGCTTCCATACAATGTTTCCGGGCACAAAGTGTAACCAGAACGCCGCGTATACTAGGCCGGACCATTCTTCCGGAGGAAAAATTTCCATGGCAAAGTCTACGGACCCAGATAACATAGAAGCGCGATGCAGGGGCTGCTGAGAGGATAGGAGATGCGGCAGAAGGGAAGAAAGCAAGGGAGGCATCTGGGCAGGCTCGCATGAATGTTTAAACCGATGTTTTACGATGGCTTTTTGTTTCGCGTGTTTTATTGAGCAGAGAGCGGATATTCACGTCAATCTCGCTCTCTGGCAATCCGTGAGAAGCAACGGAGGCTATTCCGATCTCTCTTCCACCTTTTCTCCGCTGCTACCGGTCCACCCTTCTTCTCATTCGCTGCGTCTATCTCCTTCTACTATTCCCTCTGAATCTCCGGTCCTCTACCATTTTTCATAAAACTTTCAGCATAACCCGGTGGTGTAGATATACGTAAGCGACAGCGGCACCCGAGTACCTCGAAGGAAGATTTTATAGGGTTATAGATTAAAGCTTGTAACCTTTTGTACTTCTGAAAGGCTGTTTAACGCGCAAGAGAATACGCAATATCATTTTGATTATGTGTAACGGAGGTGACTTCTTGTCTAAATGGAGAATTCCATGGGATATTGACCGTGTGTAGAAGGAATTGAAAATTCTTTGTACCAAGTTCGTTGCGTTATCGTGTACTGTGCCAAATTGTTAATAGTTTTACCACTTATGAGGTATAGGTTTCGATGTTGCGTCTGTATCGCTGAAGTAGACGAAGACACTTACTATAGCAAATTGTGGTACCAACGTCTAGAGTGCACTCTATTATTCTAGGGCCTACAGAGAGATGCAACATGTTTATCAGACCATTCTGGATATGTAATTTTTCTGTTGTATGCTACAAACAATCTTAATATTATCAATGTCGGGTTGTGCTTGCGGTGACCCGTACACAACAACTCGAAAAGAATTTTACGAGGTCGTAAATCTCGCTCACGCGCTGTCGCGACGACAGACAAATCGGTTTGTTTGTGTCACGCTTGTGATATAGGATTGGTTTAATGTATGGACCAAATGTTGACACTTTTCGTTAAAAACTACAAAGAATTTGTTTGAATAACTTTCCTATGTCTACAAGAGTTGTTCAGACAACTTTAGAGATATGATACGTTCCACTATTTTTTGGTAGCTCTATATAATTGCATAGTTTCACGCTTGCGAAATTCAAGGAACAACATTTGGAAACTTAAAAATAATTACATTTTTTAACATTTCTGAATGTTTTGAAATGGTTAGAGAACATTGTAAAACGGTAAACAAAGCCAAGACAGATTTGCGAGCAATATAAAAATAATATTTTATTGGCAATACATCACAATCTGTATTATCCGAACTTCCGTTACTCGAGTGCTTAACCATTCGAGCACTCTACTAATTTAATATCATTACAGTTCCAAAGTGTATCACTACTCCATATTCTCGATCTGGTTGGAAATTCACGACCAAGAGTATTGAAGTCACGTTGCTAGTTATTACATCAGTTGAGATGCGATTAATTATCGCTGTAATTAATTCAAGCACTCGCACGACTAATTATTTGATAAATACAACTAAATCATTAAGCGCATCCGGCACAAAGAGGTTGGAAGAACAGCCCGATAACTCGCGCTGGAGAGTACCCTTTGTACTCGAAACAAAAGAAGTCTATCTCTAATCCCACGGGATGTTTCTTAACTACAAGAGGCAAATGAAGAAGATAATGGCCCAGGAAGGAACGGCAGCTTCCTTTGGGTTTGACCTCCGCGAACGAAAACCCTGAGGGCCTTTGTCTGCAAAATTAAATGATAAAAACATGTCATACTTCCGCATCACCCAGGCTATGTCCTCGATCCTCCTATTCACCTTATTCGTGCCATCGTCCTTTCGCGTGCCTCGCCTCCTTATCCCGTTGTTCTGTTTTAATAAGAGATTTCTCCCAAACACAAAGACTTTCTCGTTTGTACCCTCCTCGTTGTCAGATACTTTCCCATGGACTGTTCATCGTGATAACATGGCATTTCTTTTACACCGAAAATTGAATGACGTTTTGCATTGGTCCGCGAACGAATATCTACGCCGCGCCGTCGAACAAGGGCGAACAGTGGGACGTAACGAATAGTTCGTTAAGCACGCCGGTTTAAAGAATTTTTAAAGTGAAATTTTACTCAAATGCAAATTACATTTTGTTCGCGGATTCAAGACTCACCCTTTCTATTTTGATAACAGAAGTATCGATTGAAACATTCATAGTTTCTGATCACCGTTCCAGTATTTAGTCTAGTCCTTTTCAAAATGTAAAGGCACATCATGTAAAAAAAGAGACTGATCGAGTCTGGGTACCTAATCACACCTGTGTACGGATGTAAAATTCACAATTTCTTGGTTATTTAACTACCCACTGCTGGTCCAAACTACTATAAAGGCAGAGCAGTGTTAGGAAACGTTTGAACTGAAATCTAGCAGATATGCATATGCATAGTGCATGTCGAAGTAGATAAAGTGATCGAACGAGCACATATGCATTTATGTACGTTGCGATCGCTCCGCAGGGGACAAAAAATTGAATTTAAGGTCCCCATAAATTTACATCTCGATCGGAATACTTTGCCAGAAAACGATACAAATAAAAACCGAATCCTGTCGATTAATAGCTCGATTTTATTCAAATACGCGCGCCCGAACTCGTAGAAAATTTTTAAATTCTAATCCACGTCGTGCTAGAATCGTTAATACATATAAATTCGTCAACCAGTGGAACTCCAGTTCGGGTACATGGCGCGTGTCGTTTATGATGTTTCAATCATTGTTACGGCTCCTGACTGTATGCGAAACGGCCGTGGATTAAAAGCTGTCGATTCGTCGAATCCCATGAAGCAGTGCCGACCATCAATTTCCACGGATTATTCTTGCAATAAAGAGGATCGTGTGTCAGATGCCTGTCTCGCTATTCTTCTCTCCCCCTTCTTTGCTCGCTTTGGTTTTCCGTTCCATTCTAGTGTCTTCGACAAAGCTTCGCATACGAGCCCTCTCCTTTTCAGTACCGAATCCAATGTTCATGGAGTATACTCCTTTGAGATACACCGCGGTCGAATGTCAACCGGAACTGATTCAACAGCATCGTGTCGAGACCAACGCACAGTCCCGTACATCCTCGATCTAGCTGGCCAACAGTTAATTTGGTCAAACTCGTTTCAGGTGAAAATAAATTGTTACCTGTTAGAGTTGGATATTTAGGAAACGCTGGATTGGATCCTTGTTCTGTAGCTATACTGTGTAGAGTGTATGGTCAGTTGAAACGTAATCGCCTTTAATAGCCCATGTTTCTTTCTTTTGGTGATTTTTGTTGAACAATTCAATTCTTATTGAACAAATAACGCATTGAATGTTGTTTATCTGTTATTTATTAATGGAAATTTCTAGATAGATTTGAATGTTGCTCATCTCTATTCCCAGGGCTGTATATGGTTTGACCAAAGCTGCATTGGAGGAAGCACCGATTTCTGCTTGAACTCTCCTCCGTTGTCTTTCGTTTGATTCCACCGTCGGCTGTCTAGAACACGCGCAAAATCATACACTCTAACCCCGAAGCTACTCAAGTCTTTGTATCCTTAAGCTTTTTGCAGCGGCCCCGTTCCTTTATATTGAATTGGTGCGCAGCCAAGGACGACAGATGTCAGGGGTACGCAGAAAAGTAGGAATATTTATGTACGCAGAGGTAACGTCGGTCTCGCTGTTACGATGAGAAACGTTTTCGTTAAGGTGGATTGAAATGGTAATTTCTTCGACGGCAAAGTGTAATAGAGTAATGTCGTTAAAAAGAAGATATTGAATATACACGGTTCCTTTTGAGACATTTGCTTTCATGTCTGCGGTATTTTTCCAGGGATACAAACGATAAAAAATCGTGGTCTCTTAGTCGTTTTACCAGTTACCTTCCTTCTACTTGGGAAGGATATTCTTTAATACTTTGTTCGTATACGAATAAGTGCGACACGACAAATTTACCCGGGGATAGCGTTAATCGAGATTTACTTTACTATATTTACTCTTGAGTTGTAGAGTATTCATATTATTAAATATTTATAGTACATTATAAATATAATGCTGTATGTAAAGGAAAATTATTGTCTCTCGTAGGTTAGAATAACAAGTATAAAATAATTTTCAATACCTTCATGATTACGTAAACCATGTACATAATATGAATAAGTATGACCAATGAAACAAATGGAACATAATACTGCAACTTTTAGAGTTGATCACAAGTAACATTTCGCTTTTTCCTTTTTTTTTTCTTTTTCGAGAATTAAAAGTCTTACCAGGATGAAAGTACATCATCTGGACGAGAGAATTTAAATGTTCATTTACACGCACATTGCGCAAGAGGTCGCGAACGTTTGCTTACCGTCGTGTAACGAATGTGTCTTCTGGTAATGAAATTACTCATAAAAGAAACGAACATAAATAACGTCCATGAAATTGGATGCTTCGCGCTGTAATCAGAGCTACGGAAAATTGACTTGCAAACAGAACAAAAGTGCACCGGAAGCGCGGTTATTTCCTTCAAGTACTTGACCTGTGGAGGTGAGGTTCCACCGTATCGAAAATATTTTGTTTTGTTCAAACATGAAAAAATAATTTCTCAGTCGATTCTTGTTTCACAAAGAGTGACCTTAATTTTATAATAGAAGTTGTTATTAATTGGCTAGAAAACGTTAAATATTTTTATGAAATGAAATCATCATTCTTGATAGTTGAATGACACCCATTTATTAGAAGAAAAGGTACAAGTTGATATCATAATTTATTAACTAAACATTTTTAGATGCAATTCCATAAGTTTCGTAATTCTCGCAGTAGAATTATTCTTTGAATTATTCAATAATAATTTAAGAATAAAACAGTTTATAGTAGACATCTTGTTAAATTTTTATCGGTGTTTAGACGATCGATGTTAGAACATAATTGTATTTTTAATTCATCTATTTCTCGTGCGATTTAAATTTATTGTTGTATTTGTTACAGTTACGTACACTATCTAGATGTTTGCACATACATCACAATGAACACCTATTCCGATAATTTTATGCTACTTTACGAGAGATTCTTGCTCATAAATTCTACACGTTCATCCGTGGCACATGAGGACAGAATTATGGGCGTCATATGCATTATTACATCGAACCACTCCGCGTAGGGAAGTACGTGCCTATCTACGCGGAAGTTTGGTAGAAAAAATGTATCGTAAATGTTATTACATCCAATTTTAACTTGTCTGAAAGCTTTGAAGTATTCTCCCAAAGTCTGTGATCGATCAACATCTAATCAGTATTATCGTTGCACTCTAGAAATAAGTACGCGTAAGTGCGTACAATAATCATATATCGATTTAAGGCTTAGCATACTCTACGCAGTTGTATTGTTATTAATTACTAAAGATAATGGACAACGTGTTCCCAATCGATGAAAAAGAAAACAAGAGACAGGAATAAACCGGAGGTGATGAATAGTGCGCAACAAATGGTAGGAAGACGGACACAAGCGGGAAGGTTGGATCAATGAGGAAATGGAAACAAGAAAAGAATGCACGTGCAACAGAAACAAAGATCGTCCTACCGTCCATCGAAAGCTCATGTTCCTGCACGCTTACGTAGCGTGCTACTCGGAGCTTTTAGCGAGCAGCGTGGCAGCGCGGAAGCGCGTTTTTCCGCGGGTCTAGTGATTGGTCCACTTTGGAGGCTGCGCGGCCAGGCGAGCTTGATATTGGCCAGGGCGGTGGAGGACAAACGAACCCTTATGCCTTGCCATTGGCAAGGGGCGGAGCTACCCGAAGCTTTCAGGAAAGCTCTTTCTCCTTCTCTCTCCAACTTCGTTCCTCACCTGTTCTCTCCTGCTCCCTTGGCCGTCCACGATCGTTCTTCGCCTCTAACTTTCCAACCCCTTTCACCCGTGGATTCCTCTATAGCAACGCTGCCTGCCTAGGCACGAAGGCAATTTGGGTCACGATACCGCCGCGTTTTTTTCCCTGCCATCGAAGACTTTGCTACCCCTAGATCCGAGCAACCCTCCCACCCATCGCCGCGTGAACCACACCGTTGTGTTGCGACGCATCGAATGACCCGCAACCAATCGATCCCCTCCATCCGCTTGACCAGCAAAAATTGTCGGCACATGGTTACGGAAGTGGACGACGCCGAGGACAAAGAAACCGGATCACGGTTAGCGGACAAATTGTTTTCCGTAATTGTTTTCCTTTCGGCTTGGTGCATCTGCGACTCGAGTTGTATACCGCGTGCGTTTAACGGTAACCGCAGCTCGAACGTTCACGATATTTGTAACGCTACGCGGATGATGGCTCTCTCAGGAAAAAAGGGGACGAAATTGGTTTAAATGTATAAAAAGAGAAAGAGTACACGGAGAAGAGGGTGGGACCAGACGAGGCAAGGATTCGGGGTGAGTGCGGAACCGGTGGGTTCTGCTGGAGGTTCTTAATAAATATATTAGCAGCTTTGGTAGCTCCGAGCAAACCCTCCTGTTTCCTCCTGGGGGTGAGATTTTAGCTCCCGACACCGCAAAGTATGCTTAAGATAATCAAGCTTGTCAATAATGTAAGATACGGGCAAGGAAACAAGCTGGCAAGCGAATACCCTGTGTAATCTTGCTTGCGCTTTGGACATTTTTCTACCCCTTCCTCGCGGCTCCGGTTTCTTGGGTTTGCTTTTTTTATCAGCAGACGAGATGCCTCGCTTTTTCGCCGTGTCTTCTTCCTTGTTTCGTATGCTTCGTCCGTAGTTTTTTCTTTCGAAAGGAAATTTAAGGTAAGCCGACTTTCGTAACGACCGTGGAAAATGAAATTATCGCGGAAAGTTCCGACCAGTGTAGTGAATTGCGACTGGTGAAGAAAATTCCACGAACGTGTAACATCCGTAAAATAGTTGCGAATAATAATAGTTAATAATTAATATGAATCATTTGTAATGTAACAATAGTTATATAAGATAGGACCCCTCGAATCTTCCAACTTTTTCCTGTAAGATTTTTGTATCCACGATAGTTTGGGCATTATCGCTCTGTAACAATTTGGTTGTTGCACCCTGTACAATAGGTATGCGTTGACCAAAGGGAAGAAAAACAGTGTTCCCGAACCTAATCGTCGATTTAACTATTTTATTCGTCCCCCTGGTCTAATTTGCGGGAGGCCTTTCCCTCTGTTTCCTTAATTTCTCGTCGCTGTAGCAGTTACTTCTTTTCTTGGTCGGTGGAGCAAGCTGCTTAATTTTGATTCACCAGCAATTCGTGTACGGACTGGTTCGTCGAGCGTATATTTTATTCATTGGCGCCGGCAACTTTTGTCGTGGCCTCTAAATTTCGTTTCGCAAGGGAGAAGCAAAACAGATGTACGGGGTTGACGACGAATCGCTCATTAATTTCCAATGAAAGAGCTGCGACCGGTGACGTCCCGCAAAAACGACGCTAATAAACCGACGACTTTGTAGTTTCTAAATCAAGGTAATCAAATTCCAGGCACGTTGAGTAGTTATCGAAGAAGAGTTCACGGAAATAAGGGTGGCACGGTTTTCTTTGGCTCGTTAAATATGCTATAAAAGTAACATGGAAGTCTATTCTTCCGTATGGCCTGTAGACACGAAGTTTCAAGTAGTTCGGAAGTCACTGGAGGAAGAAATGAATCGAGAGACTTCGTTACCACTGAGGATAATCGAGTTCCCTTATCGCATTAATTTAGACGACAAAGAATTATTTAAATCAATCATACAAGTGTATTCGGCTAATGGGTTAATTCATTTTATGTATCCACTCTTTGTGTTCGTTTAATCAATTTTTAAACATGAACAAAATTGAAATCTGTAACCGTATACTTGCTTCGTCACATAAAATATTAAAGAGAATAATATTTTCCTACATTTTCCAAAAGTCCTGTAATATTTTCCAGGTTTTAAAAATATTTTACGTTTATCCTAATATTTTTCATATTTAGTATTTGTTTAGTTTCAGAAAAACAAAAATCTGCATACACATGAATTCATGTTTTTTTTTCCTGGTATCGAATCGATAACGGTGTTTACTTCACAAAGGAATAGTTGAAATAAAATATGAAGCAGAAATATTTACCAAAATTGATATACGTTGTGCAGCAAAATGGATTGCGTACCGTAAAAATTTCTCTTATTATTGTACAGTAAATCTTGTTGAAATATTCATTAGCTTACTTCATGTTTACGTCTTTTCTTGAAATTAATATAAATAATTATTTACAAGATCTTGCATCGTATATTTGGCAGTATGTATAATACATATGTATCTATGTACATTATGTAATTTGTATTCAAACAGATGTAAGAAGAATAAAAAAATAATAGTTTATATAATTCATTTGATCTATTGGATAAATATTTTGCAAAATAAAAATTCCTATTTAGATTTATTAGAATGTTCCGGAAATTATTGTACACTCTCTAATTTATTAAATTATATATAAAACAAATAACAACTTTAAACTCTTATTTATTAGATTCTAATGAGAACAGATCTATCGTATTCTACTTTCCCAAGTTATAACTGATACACAATAATAATTCCAAGCATGAGAATCACTTAACTAGAAATAGATTAGAATAAAAATGTCATCGTATTAGAGGTTCTGTTTGGCGTTGCGGCAGATTTTCGGTGCAGCAGTCTCGAAAAATTACAACGGAGAAGTTCGTATCATTTAAAAGAGCCCGAGAGCGTGTAATAGCACGTATAATACGACAGTTCGAAAGATCCGCCCACCGTTTCGGATCAAACTTCTAATGGCAGTTGGCACTCATCTTTCAGAAGCGATTTCAGTCTGCACAAGTTACATTAAGGTAACTCATGGAGGTGTACCGTTCCATACGTTCTTGAACAGGGAGTTATTATACGCCCAAGTCAGAACTAGCGTATAGCGTTCTCCTCCTATTTCCATAGTTAATACTCGATCTCTTTCTTAACTTTGCGAGACGTTATTTTGGCAAATTCACTTGCCGGATATACTCGAATTTTACGATCATAGACGGAGCACCGTTTCGTTTTAAAAGGGAACCTGGCCGCCATGTGACTTTTTATCTACAGGAGCAGTTGTAACGTTTCAATGTGTAACATACTCTCCAGTTGCGTTTTCCGAATTCAAACGTGTACTCCTTCAACTGGAGAAGGATTTGAGACCGTTACATTAAACACCTTCAAACATTGTCAAATAAAAATATTAACATTATCAAAATATTTTTCTGAACAAGTGAAAAATCAAAGGCTAACAGTTTTGAACGTAACACAGAACATCAGAGAGAATAATTACTTTACTTTTATCACGTTTTATAATTCCCTTAGGAGTTTTCTACACTTTTAGATTCTCTCTGATTCCTGATCAGTAGCAGCATCCTCTAATGCTGTCAAAGGTTGCACGAACAAATCCGCGGTTGCGTGTATTTCTCTTCCCTTAGTAAGTTGGACAACCATCACTGTGGAAGCCAGTAATCCGTCTTAGACGGAAACGACGAAGGTCTTGCAATCTCGCGGCTTGACATTAGAAGGTCTAGAACGTCGGTCCTTTCATCTCTGTCCACAGCTTTTTGCTAATGCGTTGTATCATTCGGTTACGCCGGATTTCCACTCGCGTACGTATTTATATTTCTGCTTCTGTTAACAGCCACCATAAAAAGCGTTTTCGACGAGCGTCGGTTACTTTCTTCGAGTAAGGAAGTAGTCGTAAAACAGCGTCCTATTTTTACATGTGTCGACAATATATAGGCCAAGCTACCCCGCCAAGTAGTATAATTTTCCCATTTAAACGCCGCTTTATCGAGAATGTTTTAATCGTTGCACGTGATATCGCAGAGTGTGTGCCGTTTTTAACCAAGCACCTCTATACATCCAGCGTTACGTCCCGTGATAAACGTCTCTAAATGGAGAAAAAAAGAACTCTACGCGAGCATGTATTATTTAAAGGTGTGCGGTAAACCTTAAAGTACTGGTGTGCTTAATTGACGCATTTCCATGGAGTAGAAACTGTTAGTTAATTCATCCTTAGTCGGGCATAACTCTTATGAAAGTTGGCAGTATCAGGAAAAATGCATTATTGCGTTTGGACGGTCCTGTTGCTTTTATCAAATATCAAACAGCAGGTCTCTTTGAAAATTAATATTCAATTAAATAATAGTGTGTAATATTAAATTAGCTTTTGCTTTAATTTATTTTGTTGTACTACATTTTGTAATGAATAATTTCCAAATCCCTACTAGGTAAAGTATCCACTAGGTAGGTAAAATTGAAATTAATAAGTAGAATGAGTAAATTGTGATCAGCCATGATTTATAGAACTTACCAAAGCGGTTAAAATGAACGAAATTCTTATCTTAATAAAAATGTTATTAAATAACTTACAAAAGATGAATAAATATTTATTCATTAACCATTTACTAAAGATTAGAATTTGAACTGTAGAATTTAATATTTCATAATAAATAATAATGTTATCCACATCTGTGAAAGAGGTTTTTTTAAAAATCATTCAACTATCTACAATAATTGTCGTGTCTATGTATTCGGTATAACATTCACTAAATACTGTTTCTCGTATCAATATCATAGTGTGAATGTGTCCATACGCAGTTTGAAATTCATTTTTCACGGTAAATATAGTTCGTACCCCAGGGGTGTAACCCAGTTATTTTAAATTATCTTACCTTTCGTGGAGTGGTCAAGCTATGCAAACATCACTCTATGGAAATTTATGCAATTGTGCAAACATGTATGCATACATTACGGAATTTATGTGCGTGCCGATTGTAGTAAGCTACACCTTTTCCATGCCAGTTTTTAATAAGATGAAATGCATAAGCGAAACTGCCTCTATTTAATGTGATTCGTGGGTACCGGTCTTCCGAAAGAAATACGATAAACGTGCACGTTTACGGATCATACGGATAACGAGTTATAAAACTTTCGTCATTTTGCCGTCTTTTATTTTACTTCCGAGGTAGCCAATAATATCTTCTAATAATAATGTTAATAAAAAGAAATAATTAATGTGGAGAGCAGGAAGTAATATAGGGTGTGTTGAAAGAAATATCTGAAATTTTGTTTTCTATATTATATATTTAGTAGAAAAATGAAATACATGATACACTATTAAATTAATTATCTCGTGTAAACACGATTTAAATACCTAACATAATACTTTAGGATCTTTGTGGAAGCTATGAAAAACTACTGCCTATTATCTCGACCCACACTTCTCTTCTTTTCTTACGTCATTGATTAACTCGAGGCAAATTCAGTTTCAACTTAACGCGATTTTTATCAGGCTCTCCATTAAAGGCTCGAGCTCCGCTTAGGTCGATGAAGATGGAGACGACGTAATGCTTGCAAATTTATTTCGTACCGTTTTAAATCTCCACGACGCATGTAATTAGCGTAAAGGAAAAGAATTTTGATTCGAAACTGTTCTGTCTCAGAAGATTAATCAAAATATGTAAAATATGTAAACTGTAAACTATGACTAAATAATTAACGCATTGCGTACGGGGTTTGTTTTCTTTTTCTTGCTTACATTCGGCTTGCTAAAGACAAGGTACCTTGTCTTTATCTCGTCGCCCGTCCTCAATGTGTTAACACACTGCTTGCACTTGCACTATCTATTTCAATTTATAAAATTGCAAAAACTTTGCTCGTCGTGTTATGTATGTAAAATATTTCATTTAAATTTATTATATTGGTAAAATATAAATAAAGTTTATCGTAGAAAGTAATCGTGTGAATGAAGAACTGGCATACCGCGTTTGCTAAAACTAAAAAGCTTTGTACCTTTCAGTTCATCTGGGCTGCATAATGTTGTTATTTGTTGTTCGCTTGGTTGTGGAGCACTTAACCCAATTAGCACGTCATAACTTTACTCTTACGTACTTATCTGACCACGTATCTACGAACTAGGAAAGTTCATATATGTAAGCACCGCGGTACACGTGTATATGTGCACTTTGAATGTAAAATAACAGTCCCCACGAGTCGACATTAATTTAATTAATTTCGGGGCACGCAGCGCGGCGTATGATTACCGAAACTAAATTACAATACCGAGCTTCTGCGGGGAAGCATTGTTGATGTTTTTTTAAACATGCTTCCGCCCCTTGCTTTGCCCAAAACAGGAAGTCACGCGAACTCGGTTACGGTAGTGAAACTGAATGATTAATAGGAAAGAGATTGTATGATTATGCGTGCTGTTTATTTGGGTAATTAATCACATTTAATAATGCGGTTAATGAATGATAAGCTTCGTTAACAAGAGTGTGATAAACTTGTTATGTTTAATAACACTTCAGCGAATGTTCATTTCTTTCAGCGTGAGAAGTTGTAATGGTCTTGCTCAACTTGATAAAAGTCCTGCTGTAAATGTTGCAGTGAAATGAAATAATTATTTTGACATCTGATGTAATCGTTACTATGTATATATGTACATTGGAATACCATAATGGAAAGACCGACAAAAACCAAGACTCAATATCCCAAACATAATAATGATAACAAATAAAAACATAAGAGCTAATTGGGGATGTGTATTTGCACTCGTATTAGCTCGAATAATTCTACCTGTACTCCTGAAAGGGTTAATATAGAAACAATCATTACATAGTAAGTAAGCTTCAATTTCACACAATGATAGTGACTAACCAAAAATGGATAACTACTGTTCAGCGTGTACGAGACGTACGCCGGGGTGCAACAACCGACATTTGCATTCGAAATGAAGATTCTCATGCGATTCATATTGCAAACGCGAAAAGGAAAGGAAAGCACGATAATACTCGACGGTTTGGGAAAGAAAGGGAAAAGACGGCAAATGAGTGAGTGAGTTTTATGTTTTATGTCGAGCGTAATGTTTCGGGATTAGCATAGTACACGATTGTAAAACCCCCCTGACGGGATGCAGAAGCCACAGAGGAGGCATCTCCGTTTCCACTCGCTACGCTGCTTGCTTTTAACGTCCAAGTTTACCATGTTTTTCGTGGCTGTGAAATTATTTTCAGAATTTCCGTGGTTCCTGGGTGTTTCCCTTCTTTTCGTTGCCTGGCCCGCGCAAATGCGACCAGCTAAACAGGAGCGAGAACCAACTTCGAACGGAAGATGCGAAGGACCGAGAAGAAAATCTTTTCTCATATCGGGTAGAATTAGTAAGTAGAGGGGAATCCTTGAAACGCTAAGGGGCGCTGACCTTGAGTAAACGAAGACAGTGTAACAATATTCGAGTTGCTGCGCGGATACCGAGGATAAATATACGGATATAAAGAATGTCAATAAATGTCAAGGGTATTTAATATATAGGCAAATAACGGTTTGGCAACATTTTTTTATTGTATAATGTCCGCTGGTTTACTTTTATACCAGTATGGTAACGTAAAAATTGTTCGCGGCAGGAAAGCAATTTGTTTCTCGGTGAAAAAACAAGCGTCAGCGCAGCGTGTACGAGTTATAGGGACCGCGAGTGAGAAATTTCCTCTAATTCGGCCCAATGAGAAATGGACATCCGGTGGACGCGGAGAGTCGAAGCTCGCGCAGCGTATCGCATCCTATCGCATCGTATCGTATCTCGTATCGTATCGCATCGCATCGCATCGCATCGTATCGCGGGAAGTATCGCGTGGAGCGGTCGCACGCGCGTCCGCTTTATTGTTCCACGGAAAAAGAAAACGAGGGGAGGATAGCGCGGAGCCGCGGAGGCAATCTGCGACCGGAAATTTAAAAAGTTGCGCAAATACACAGGCCACAAGGGAGTTAGATAGGAGTCAAGGGGATGCGACGGCAGAAGGGGTTGGCGAACGGGCTCCCGGCTGTAGAACAGAGAGAGGGAGCTCCAAGTATACTTGGAAGGTTACGCTTGCGAAATTACGTAGTTCCGAGCAATTCGCATCCGAATGACTCGTAGATGATCAAAGCTCGCTTGCATGTTAGGGGTTGATATCCTGTACCGGTGGTTCCCCGAAGATGAAGAAAGTTACTCTTGATCTCTTTCGTGTTTTTCGCCTGACAGGAGCAAGGTTGATGGCTCGAAATGAATTTAGATTATATCGGACTGTTCTCGGAAAGCAGGGGGAAGCCTCCTCACGAAATAAAGAGATTAACGGCTACTTCGGAGGAACTAATGGTGCTTTTTGACACGGGTGGTTCCTCATTGGTCTGTCAAGAGGTGCGATAAACATATCATGCAACATGTAGGTACTTGCTCCTTCTTTTTCTAGTTTCAAGAGGAAATCAACGCTCGAAGTAAAATATAAGGTCCTGGTTAAAAAAAAATAGTATGATAATACATTATGACGTAATTCAATAGCAAGCATGAATTCAAAATTGAAATGCATGCAACCCACGACTGTCATAGGCATTCGATGGACGAGGACTCATTCTTCGATGATCCTTTGGTCAAAAACTTCAAAATTTCAAAAGCTTCTCTTGTTTGATGTTTGTTTCTTTTAAAAGTAGTTCACTTTATACTCGTACTTTGTGAAGTTTGAAAAACTTCTTCAAACATTAAGGGACAATTATCTTGAGTGGAAGTTGTTTCGAACGCGAATTACCCTAGGACGAATAACATTCGTCCAAGTTATTACAAAGTATTATTAGTTATATACAAATTACAAAATGTAATTTAATTTAGGGAAAAAGGATTTTTAAGTTTCTAATGTTCCATGCATGAATTAATATACAGAGCGAAAAATTCTTTTATCCAATAACGTTACCCCTATAGTCCACCTTTGTAACAGATTCGTAAATCATTCCTTCTAACCAACATTCCTGAAATGTACAGTTAATTATCCTTTACAGCGTAGCGAAACAATCACCTATTTCTGAAGACACCAACGGGAAAGCACTCAATTAAAAGTCTCATTTCGTTGAAATTACTTCTTAGAAACCATTACCATCTAACTTTCCGACAATAATATTCATTTGCACATCTATGCACAGTAGAACTTTGCGTACTCTATCTACATTTATGATAGCGCGAGCACTTTGGTCCTTTTCCTTGCGTCCGTCACAGCAGCAACACTCTTACCAGTCACGTCATCATGGTTTCTGCTCTTACACTTCACTGGAAGGTTGATTCAACTTTGATCCACATAGTCACAGAATCAAATTCTTGTGCTCCAAAGCGAGCATCGGCAAATTATTGACATTACAAGGCATTCGAGAGAGTTCCCTTTAGAATTGAATCGATTTGTCGAGAATCAATAGAAATTCTAGTTATAATGTACTTCGAACACGAAATGAGTGTTGCATTAGAACATTTTTGGCAATCGAACAATTCTATTTTCGTCACACCAAAGAAGTGGACAATAGGAACAAATCTGGATATTTTGCGTAAACTTTCTAAAATTCTTTTGGAAATACAAAGGATCGCTTATTGGATTCCCTTCGGAATTTATACAGGGTGTCCCAGACCTCCTGTAAGAACCGAAAATGGGGGATAGCTGACATGATTGTGAACAAGAATTTCCTTTGTAAAAATGTCGGTAGGGACTGACTAAAAATTTGTGTTTGATAAAAATACAAAATCCTGAAGTCCTCTTGGAAAACCCTTCATAATTTTTCAAAACGAAGGACTATCAGCCAGTTCGGCATTATTCTTTAAAAATCGATACATCGATACATAAGATCTTGCTCTCGTTAGCATATCGGACACGTGCAATCTGTTCATGTTGGCGAGGAAAATGTAATTTTCCAAATGAGAACGACGATCATGAATCATCGGCGATTTGCGTCCCGCGCCGTCTTTTCCTTGCGTTTTGCATTATTGAATAACAATTCATTTCTCTATCGCCGCAGCTTGCACGAGTTAAAACAATAAGAATACTGTCGCGATATCTCGGAGATTTATTGGCAATAATTTTAACCTACGCAAGCATTCGTGAGCGACTCCGACACAATGAAAGCATTGTAGAGCTGAAATTGCATTACGGTGTTCTGGAACTTCTTTACTGCATACATTAAAGTTGTATTCAAAGTTCGGCTAATTAAGGATGAAAGCACTTTCGAACGTGCCGTTGAGATACGATTTTTCCTAGTGGGAACACTTTGCTAAGTAATGGTCCCTAAAATAAAAAGAATTAGACTGGTATATGAACGGCAATTCCGCTTTAACAGTTACATTCAAAAACTGTGTGTCTAGATGAATTTATCTAGGTTTAGAAAATGTGAGACTGGGGACTTTACTCGGAGTACATGTAAACTCTTGGAAAAATGTGAATAATGGACTATCATAAAGTCAGTGGTGAAGAATTAAAGGGGGTACTCTTTTTTTTACCTGTTTCGAGACAACCTTCACGATGTTTTTGCAGCCGACATACTTGACATAAACTTTTGGAAATTAGTGCGTTTATGTATACATACAAATACAAGGTGCTCTAAAATTTTCAACTATCCTGCTTAATTTATTTACAAGTTACGTACTATATTTTACGTCCTTTCAACCGAAACGGACCAAATATTTTAACGCAATTGAGTTCGTCGTTTTAAATTCATTCTACTCCAACGATTAAAAAAATAAATACACAATAAAATTTTATTTCTTAATGGCTTAACAAATTTCTATACGACACGTGTTTTTCACATATTATTAGATAGCTTAACATAAGAAAATTTCAAATTATTCTTGAATAGTCAATGAATATATGTGATAAATTTTAAAGCAATTGACTGCGTACCTTCTTCGTCGTAAATTCATGTATACACCCCCTATTTCAGGGTGTTCAAACGAGAAATCCCCCTTAAATACCGACACTGGTTACGGTACAAAATTTCCAGTAAAATTATAGCTTCATACCAATGCGACTTTACGAGAACCAATAAAATGTAAATGTACACGTTGTAAAATTCCATGAAGCTGATTGAAAGCGTTTAATTGATTCTCACGCTGTTTACTTTAAACCGAAATTGTTTCGCGGATAATCTCTGTAACGGCGAGCCCGCTAACGTAGATTTTTAATCCATGTCCAATCAGTACGTACCAATGAAGTTTGCAAGACTGGCCCGTTTTCATTGAACAACGTTTGAAAACTGATAAATGGTAAAATAACTAAGTAGAGAACTGAATATTAAAATTTCTTAACGAGTTTGAATTATAATCGCTAGGTAATAATCTGACTTCTGTAATAATAACTGAATTATAGTATTACACAGACATAATTTTGAGTCTTTTTTTTTATTATTTGAGTACCTCAGGTAAGGTTTATATATACAGCAGTATGTATATTACAGTTTACGTGTACATTATATCCGCAGTTTACATTCTTTTAAGAAATCAAAAATACATAGACAAGCTGCAATATTAGGTTTCGCAACAAACGATTCAACATCAAGTGAGAGACACAGTTTCATCTATTGGAGCTTCTTAATTAGCTTGGTCCTTGAATTATCGTAGAGCCTGCATTGCGAAATCTTTGAGTCTACCAAGTACACACGCCATTACATATTTTGACCCACACATATACCATTACATTTAATAATAGGAAAGCAATTTTGTCCATATCACAAATTTAATTTACTGCTATCAAAAGTACAATTTCTATGAAAATTGATATTTATTTACATCTGAATTGCTTATGTCACCAACGATGCAGTTGAATTTTTCAAATTAAATTTCCTTTGCGCTCGCGGCCAAGCTCGGAAAACAATGGAGGCACGATGATCGGTTGTCGATTTTGACGGAACGAGGTAGAAACAGAAAGGATGGTATCGCGTTTCTGTTGGAAGACCAGGGCAATGCGATGAATGGCGGAACTTGTGCCTCCAGGGAAAGGAAGGAACGCGAAAGGAAAGTGGCGAATGGAAAGGGGGGTGGAATAAAATAAACTATCGGATTCCCCTATGTATGACTGACGCGGCATTTGCCGGAAGATCTGTTTGATGTTTCTGGTGCAACCCCGGCAGCAATTATAGAGGGTGATTCAAATGTACAATACAAGCCATAACATACTCGTAACAAGCAATTAACAAGCCATAACATGCTCGTAACAAGCAATTAACAAGCCATTAGTTGCTTGTTAAAATTATTTGAAACGATGTATTGATTTATTTCCTATTCTGCTTTAAAAGAGGATAACGAAACCAGCGTGCACTGATGCAATTACTTCAAAACCATTTCGTATGTTTTCTAACAGATCGTGATCGTTATCAATTTCTTTATACAGAGGAAAACGTAACAAGGTTAAAATTTGTTCGTAGCGAGCACTAACGCAAAAGAAGAATACTCGTAGAATATTCTATAATCTTTCGTAACTCGAAAACGATAGTATTTGCTCCCTATGTTGATCTAACTGAATACCAGTTTTTATTTGGTTTAGTGTAAACATTTACTTTCTGCAGATTTGCTTCCATTTATGAATCATTCTGTGTAACGCGCATCCTGTAAAACATGCGAAGGAAGAATAGATTGCGCAGTACAACGTATGGGGGGATTTATACAAGACTAATCGGATTATTTCTGTATTTGCCAAGATACTGTGTAAGCATTGTAACAATATACTACTATTTCCTATGTTCATCATCCAAGTTTACAAATTCTGTCTTACGTACCTTTAAATTCTTCTATCACGACTTTTGCGTACTTACATCAATTAGAGATCCAATTAAAATTTCCTCTTAAGAATACTCTTGGACATAACTTACATTGAAACAAAAAATGAAATCTGGAAAAATTAATACAATTTTAACACGTTAATTGTAGTCTCCTGTTAAAAAAATATTACAATATCTTCAAACCAAATTCAAGTTGCAATTTGTTTTACATACAAATTTACAATTTCTTTTATTTTAAAACAATGATTTATTAAACGATACATTTGAAAAATTAAATCCAGATTGAAGAAATTGTGTATTTCTTTTCGTTTCGAGGAATTGAAAAACTACGAGCACCAATGAAAATGTACGAATCTGTACACGTTGATCGAGCCCATTTCAAAACCTATTCTAGCGAAATTAGAGAGATCGGCGACGTTAATGCTTGAGATGTTCACGCACGTACAATTCGAGGAGTGTGTTCTCACTGCGAAACCTGCTACGTGACATACATACTTCTCCTGCATTCCCTGATTAGTTTAAGATTCGTTTATCGATTAGTTATCCGTTGGAAAACGAATAATACATCTACAGAAAAAAATGAGCAAAAATAAAACAGCGGTACACTATTACATAATCGTAACACGTAAAATATTAAGTGTGTGAAATTAATTATGTTTACCTTCTCCACCTTATTTCGATATCGTATAATATTTTTGATCCACATTTTTCTTTAATAAAGTGGATAAAATTGCTAAATGAATAAATAAATAAAAAATGTTATGACACATTTTACTGGGAAGAGAAGAGGTGATTTTTAATTTAATTTCAACGTAATTTTGATTTTTACGAATCTTTCTGGAACAAATTCAGTAATAAATGTAAATACAATACGTATAATAAATTTTAATGTTTTTGTTTGTATTATATAGTGGTTATACTTTCAATCGATGGCTGCCTTTTATCTTTATTCAGACGTAATAAACGCATGTATATACAGAATATATTGATTATCCATAAAGCATTGCTCTAGGGCGACTGTTGTCACCGAAATTAATAACATTATGGCTTAATAATGTTACCTATACACGAGAGAGTTAGTCATTTGCATAACGTACTTCGTGTAATAGGATGGAAATATGTTATCAATTGTAATAACAATTTAATCTACAATAATAATTTTGAGAACATAAACGTTCAATCCATATTTTATACCATTAAAACAATTCAGGGTGCATATTAATTCGAGATTAATGAAAGCCTGTATATTTTGAATTAAATGCATATTAAATGCATGTTTTAAGGTATCGATGATTCTCATGGACCATATACATAGTATACGAACATGGTTCATATTTGAATCCTATTTCTATTCAATTTTCCTATTGAAGGAATATTGAAACTAGTACCTCATTTGCGAAATATAAACTCTAAAATTAATAACTGCAAAAGAATTTATAATAAAATAATTTTACTATTTTAAATTAGTAAAAGAAAAATATTACTCAGTAAAAGAAGCCTATTGTAGAGGAATTCCTTCTATTTCAGCTTCGTTTAATTATTATACATAATAAACTACTGTAAAACGTTCTTGGCATTCCAAACTTCTTGTATAAAGAGAAAAATTAAATTAAATTTTTTATTACTGAATCGCTAGCAATTCTTTGTTCCCGAAATGAAGTGCAAAAGCGTACATTGCTGGGTCATTAATCAAGCTAGTAGACGTCAGACGGGAATGCAAAGAGAAATGTTTAAACTCCAAAAATGTTACAAATTAAACTTTTCACAATTTATGTATAATAGAATGTATATCCTTTTTAAACGTAGAACACTGCAATAGATGAAAAATATTATTCTGTTGTGAATGCGACGGTTGCAGTCTTACAAAAGTAGCAGTTAAATTAAACATCATTAAATATACAACGAGGCTCGAGAATATTCGTACTCTCTCAACTGCTGACTCCAAATTTATATAGTATAATTTTGTGGACAAAATGTAGTGGGATGGTTTCTGATAAATATATACATTGCAATAATTGAGCTTTCATTTGACTTAGAGTTTGTTGAAAAATAATAAATATGGTACAATCGAATATTCACTATTGAAATGTTATTTCTAAATATTTATACTCGTTAAATATTTATTTATAACGAGTTATTTGGGTAACATTTATTTTATTCATAATTTATTTAAGTTTCTATTTTTAATGTATCGAACTTTTCTTTGGATAAGTGATTGAAATTTTAGTTGAAAGAATGTATAATTTTTTTCGATAATGATCTCATAATGATACGAGCTATATTATTAATATCAGTAGTCGAGGAAGAATAAATATATCTGTGAGTCACTGTTTCGTTAAATTACGTTTTGACAAATACCAGCTCATGGTGAATAACAGTTCTTATGATGTTCATACTAAAATAAAGTTTTCCAGCTTGTATTTGTGATTTTGCCGTCCATGGTTGCTTGTTACGGGCAGAAAATTAAAAACCGTCCAAGTTTTCAGACCGAACGTGTCACGGCGAACGATTTCAAGTAACGACCGGAATATAACAGTAAGTAAGCAAGTAACGCTTTAATAAGGGTGGATCACGCCAAGTCTCCGACTGCCAGGCTATTCTCACGCTCAGCCAAAACTCTGATTTATGGTACAAACATATACGAGTGTACTAATGACGGCGGTAGTGCAGTAAAGTACATTTCTGAAAAGCATAATGCAGCTGAAATTGTTAAAGAAAAACATGGTTTTATTTTCAAATAATGTCCGAAAACTAGAGACACTGTACGATGTGAAATAAATACAGCGTTTAAAATGACTGTTTATACTGTGTAGAAGTTCACATTTTATTCATTATTAATTTAAAGGAAACAGGTTTATTCTTTTTATGGCAAACGTAGAGGTTACATTCGTTATTATTATTTGCTGCTTCCCTTCCGGCCTCACATCGAGACCTACTACGTCATTCCACTACGTAGTATTTACAGGAAAAATTAGGAATGGAAAATATGCGGAGTCACGTAGCTGTTTTCAAACTTCAAACATCCATAATATCAGTACTCTTCAATTTTTTTTTATAAGTAGCGTAACGTGCAGGCATAAAAGTATAAGAATTATTGCAATAAATGATGAGACATTTTAATGATTTATCTTATTTTTCCATATTATACACATTTTTAGCAAACGCTGCCAACCAATTACAAAATGGCGTATCCTTCAGGTATAAAAACTTTGCAACCACGTATTCCATTTTAATTTTCGACACCTCTGTCGTGGATTGATGAAATAAGGCATTTAATTAGATGGAAGGGAAAAAAGAGAACATTTATTAACCTTTCTGTATTTTCCCATTTACATTAAATCAAGTCATATTTCTTCTTGAGCAGGGGCTATTGTCAACCGCGGTCATCGTTTATAATCAAGCATATAATGAGTCAGAGACAGATCTGTTGACTTTCAAGTTTCGTTCAATCTTGGTCATGACCGTGGTATCACCCCGACGCGACGTCGGAGTTCCCCAGTCAATGCCTTTTCGTTCTTGATTATGAATATTCACGAATTTCTGTCTGCGTTGCCCAACATTTTCTGTCTTTTTAGCATTATAAATCTTTAAGCGTTGCGTTATCATTTGTATCTAGTAAAAGGAAAGAGTGAGAGCTGAGAAGCTTCTTGAACAGTCTCAGCAATTATGCATGACGCAATGATTCATTTAAAAAATAGGGCATTCGAACGATATGATACAGTATGTTCACGAAAATACTAGGCAGCGTTTTCCTCGTAAATAACAAATATCAGGAAAAGAATGTTTTCAATTGTTATGTTGATTCTTACGAAGTATCACTGTTGATATCTGCATAGGATTACAATGCAACCGGAAATATCTAAAACATTTCCTTTAATAGAACAAGATTATCTTTCTGGCAGTTGCTAAATCACAGCTTACGCATTCTGCGCATGGTTGCAGCACACGTTGCATTGTTAATATCGCTGGAATCTATGTACTCGTATAGGTGTATGAGGCTGTGGTTTCTCAAGTACTTACGCGTGTAAGTTTCGTGTGACAAGTATACAAACATTACACACGTATTAAACATATATTTACACGTTGCTGAAACACATATGCACGACACACGTATCGATCGTTCGTGCATTCACGTGTAATGTACGCACATTAACTGCACATAAGAAAGTTCAACGACCTTCATCTTATTTAAATATTCATTAATGAGTACTGCCGACGGTTCTGTTGCGAAAGGCTTATCGCACGAGGGTCGCATGGACTACTTGCTTTAATCTGGCGTCGTAGCTGGGGCATTTTTTTCATTCGATCAAAGGAACGCTGCGTTTTGTAAAGAACATCTGTTTGTTTATTCATTTCTGAAATTAGCGCTCTAAACATAATTTTAATGTCGAAAAGTCACAATCCTCGTCAAACAGAAACAGCGAGCACCCCAGGAATATTTTAGCGATAATGTACGTGTTATGTACGCAGCAACGTGATTTACCTTATACTTTACTGTTCTTAATTTCCGCGATAGTTATGGGACGTCGCTACATAAGACTGCGAAAGAACGAGGGTGTAGGACAATTAGCTAAACGTTTCAGATAATTGGATTTAAGGAAGCGTTGGATCCAACGGATGAATTCCTAAAACACAGCACGGATCTCTCGAGATTCTGTTGTCTTTTCATTTCCTTAAATTTTCTACACTGTTAATTAGATACTTCCTTTCGTCTGTTTACTTATCCTCGACGAAGCAAAAATAACAGCATTTATAATTTAAGGGGACGACAATCCATGAAAAGAATTTAAACAATCGTCCAAGCAAACGAGGTATCTTCTAATATCCTGTGAAATATTTCACGTTCACTTTTTCCTCATCGAGCCCGTCGCGGCTGCGCGGTTTAATTAAAGGACGGTATTGGAATAGCGTAAGCGACAGTAGCCCGAGCGAAATAGCCGATGCGCACCAAGAGTGGCAAATACAAATCCCCGTCGCCAGGGCGTGACGCAACCTGTAAAATAACCCCGGCTAATAAATCAGCTTTAATTCTTAAGACGAAGTTATGTCCTGAAACGCTGACTCCAACAAGATAATACGAACTCGTGGAACGATTAAACATCCGGCGAAGCAAACATGCAGAGGAGAGTTTTCGAGATGTTTCATTTTAATCTGAGTTTCTCACTGAGTTGTTCTTCGGTGCCGCCTCTACTCTCGACGGAGACTCCTCTCCTAGTTAAGGAGATACACGAGCGTCGGCCTTGTAAGTTAGTCCCGACTCTTGATTTCCGACATCTACCTGGTCTTCTAATATTTCGAAACTGTTATCTCGAATTTCCCGTGTTTACTCTATACTGCGTATTATAGCATTCTTCACATAATGGTCTGTGCGCTCGAATTCGTTAGGCGAACACTCAGATGTCGAAGAAGTTTTCCTGGGTATACGCATTCACATTTCACTTCGAATAGTGTGAAACATTCGCTATGGCAAATGTATTCCGTGACTAGAATGAATAATATTTTTAGCAACAACGAGGCTTAACATTTTTCGTATGAAACATTTTTGTATGTTGATGACAATCATTTAAAACAAATATAGTCTCAAAAAAATCGCGTGTAAAGTTTTTCATACACAGATACATAGAATTCTATTTTTAAACAGGATATATTAATAATTGTCGTTTAAACAGGATTTTCTAAATAGTGATTTTCTCCACACGGTAAGAGTTGATGCATCATAATCTCATCCTGAAGACCGACGGATGGACGTTCATGAAATACCGTAAAGGCTCCAGGATTAGCTGGCTGGGTTGCTTTAACTAGAATCCCCTAGAGCGATCCTGTCATGCATACCTAACCGCTAAAGGAAGCAAACGTATGTAATGCACTAGGGACCACTCAAAAATCCTTACTACAAATCCATTGGAGCGTTTCAAGCACCTGAATATTATTCTTGCTTCTGGACTTGCTTCTGGACTCTATGTGGTGGAGTGTAAATTGTCAGAAAATTGGATGTTAACGTTTAAGGTGGAAATTCAGTATGTCTGACATCTGAGGTGAATCATTCATTAAAAAGACGTTTTTACAGTGTTCATGGGACTGATTATTTAGCAAATGAAGCATTTTATTTAGAAACAAAATAACATTCATTAATAATAACTAATTTAAGTAGTAGCAACATTTGAATATTACGGTTCAACTACCGAAGTTTACATTTTCAGATATAAAACAAATTACTATTACTGTTGCATGAAATATAGGATAATTTCCTTAAATAAAATTCAGTAATTCACATGTCTTTCTTTCACTTATTTTCAAGCATTTCGGTTACTTGAAAACTCCTGTACCCTTTGTTGCCATACAGTTCTCTTGTGTATCGGATAACGAGAACCGTGTGTAGGATGATTGTAGCCAGAGGCATCACGAGTGTTGTTTTCCATCAGGTAGAAATAATAACGAATATTCCAAAGAAAAACAGATCATCGACTTGAAGTAATAAGATACACAGCGTATCCATCCATACATTTTATTAAACAAAGTCTTGTTGGGTTTACTTTGAATATGTCTTTATAAGTATTTCGTCGTATTATTAACTCTTGTGGCTCTTGCCCATATTGTGTTCCACGTGGAGTTATTGCCTCAATTATGGGTAAGGTGTCACAGCTTTATTTGTGTTCCGATATTTCCTTGAAATAATTTTCGAAATTTTTCGACTAGAACGAAATTTTACAGGAAATAACACGAAACAGTAATGATTTTCAGCGAGCTGTGATTGCTCTTTCCACTTAGTTAATGTTTACACTAATAACACAATGAAGCCGGGCTATTGTATGCGTGAACGTAGCATCTGTTCACAAGTTATTATCAATTTTCATATACCGTACGTCGCTATGATATTATTCGTTACGGTAGATATTCCCTTTAACGGCGTATAAACATGAATTTATTTTCGATATAGGAAATACATATGTAAATAATGAATATTATGAAAAATTAAAAAGTACGAGTTTCATAGGAACACGTTGATTCAATTTACTTCGTATTAAATATTATATTTCAGGTTATAGGATATGGATTTTAAAAGTCGTAATGAATTTTAGTGTTGCCTACCTCGAAAAACTCATATTTTCTTCAAATAAAATTATTCATATTGACTAAAAAAGTATTTTACAAATATATATTGAAACGTATTATGTTTCCATTGAACTGTATGAGTTTAAGAGCGAATTTTAATTGATAGCAATTATTAGAATGAAAATAGTTTGGGTGTTTAGAAAAATTCTTTTCTTCCCTATACCTGAATGTCTAATAATCCGTACTTCATTTCGTACGTTACCGTTCATGACGATGAAAAATTAGATTTTTTTTTTACATAATTTATATCCTTAAAGTGTTTAGAACACGTTCTTTTGAATTGTAATCACTTAAATACAATTAATATTACTGAATAATTATAATAATATGAAATAAAGTGATATAAAAATTCTTTAAAAAAAAAAAAACACTTCTTGCAAGCGTTTTAATTCAAGTAAGATGTACCCTGTTGTCAGCGGCGTTAAGAAAATTTCAATGTCTAAAACGAAGCAACAATAATTGATGAAGTATGATACTACTGTGACAATGATCCCCAAGAGGTGATGATATTCTTGCGCTAGAAACGAAAGATCGTTAGTTGAAATTGGACGAACAAAAAGGTAAAAAAGGTTCGGTAATGCTAAGAGCGCCAGGGGCAAAGCCCAATACGTATTTAACTCACGTGCCTGCCTAAGCCCGGAAATCAATCGGTTCTCCCAAACGAATTCGGCTACCCGTCGGACGAATACTACCTGACGAAAATCAAAACCTTCTATCGAATCGTTAGCCGCAAAATGGAAACAGCCTTTTTCTTTCCTTCATAGGGCGCGCTGCTGCATACGTATTGGTTGGCCACAGATTTTTCATGTTAAATTTTTTTTCGTCATTTGGATTACACGAATTTTTCATTTCGCGTGCTTGTAACCTAAAAGTTTCTTTAATAAGTAACGTAATACTGTAAAATAGTTCGGAATAATATTTGATGCCGTCCAAACATTATACAATAAGTAATTCTATTTCGTCCACATTCTTAGAATTATGTCAATAGCTTAAGTGGTAAACTTTTAGAGTTATAACTTTTTAGTGTCAATTTGTAGATTGCAATGAATGTTAGCGTAACTGTAATTGTATTTTCACCAATATTAATCTGTGTCAATATATATTTCAATGCTATAAACGATGGTTTTCATATTTGCAATAGTAATAGAAAATACACTTTCATCTTGTGTATAAACCGTGACAATATTTCATAAAAGTTTTATGATAAAAGGCGAACTAACGAATCCTTCCAATGGTCCTTGTTACCGTTCGTCGAATAATAACATTCGTTCGTATTGTTTTCTCATGGCGTTTCAGATTTCATTAGTCCATTACTGTAGCGAGACGTGTTTGTCAATACTATAAGCGCGTGTCGTTGTCCATTATTTGCACACTGTAGACGGACCATGCTGTAGAAACAATCGAAAGACTGTTTCAAAAAGTATCCCGATTATGACGGTTTCTATTCTCTAACAATAAACAGACAGCAGGCTCTCCTACGTACCTGCTGCCCGTATCTATTTGTTTTTGTCTAGGTACGTAGGCGTGTAATGTCAATTGCACGTTCACACGGCCAGGCTGCGTACAGCCGAATCCAGGGCATTAAAGTTAAGTCTGTATTTTATTGAACGCGCCTATAAATCAAAAGCTTCGGCTAGTCAAATATTGGAGGCTTTGCATACGCCAATACGCGCCGGTGATGTACAAAATGCAGATACCTGCCTATCCGTTCACGTACACCTGATTGGCCAGCTTGTTCTCATAAGTCCAAACATGCATCATCCATACCAGCTATCTACCGATGTTTATCGCGAACGAATAAAAGCGCGCCTTGTTTGTTTTACGGATAATAATTAGTCGGCCGACGCTTATTTGTGAGGCAAATTACGAATTTTTAGCGCGTTCTGCGAATATACCGCCGTTTCACCGCGGGCTTTCGTGCAGAGTTAACGTTTGCTATCGATTCCAATTTGGTTTATTATATTGTTCGGTTAAACTGTGTAATATAAATTTGAAAGTAATTGAATGTCAACACGCTGACTGCCATGCAAGTTTTACATGTATAGGGATATTTTCGACATTTATTTAAACTATAGTGAAAAGATATTCCATTTGCTCGATAGTGTTTTGGTGTCGACAGTTAATACGCAAACCTACACTTTGTAAAACGCAAAAGCAGTTCGTTTAGCGTTTCCTTCGAGCGTACCTGCAGCATAAACTTTTATTATATTGTAGCAGGGTACAAAAAAAACGAAATTGATTCAAAAACTCTTTTACAGAATGTTTTGCATAAAAGTGCTGTAGGCAATTTGGGCTGGTCATATACGAGTACACGCATGGCTTAATTTCGTTATTCCGTATAATGCCGCAGACCGCACCACAAGCGCAAGAAACACCAGGGGTAAAAATGCAAGGAAAAAACGTACCCGTTGCCAGAGAACAGTAAGACGTACAAAACAATGGGAAAGGGTCGGACCACTAGAGACGATGGCATACCTTTTCTCGAATTCGTTAAGTACGCGAAACCTGTGATACTAGAGATGCAATTATCCAGCTAATAAATTAGGTATTGCATTGTACTATGTACCTGTAACGAAAGAAGAGATAAGGAAGGGGAACAGTTTCTATTGAAGTCTCTCTTAAAGGATTTATTAAACAAGGGAAACGTAATGGCGGTAGTCTCGCAAGAACTTTTATCATGATTGCAAGTATATTGTGGATTATATGCCTTATTCGTATAATTTCGTACGTATGTATAGAAGTTATATCTCAATATAACGTTAGCGATCATTTACGAAGGGAATTCAAATAATGTTTCACTGACATTATCATTTTTACGCTATTTTTCATATTTCACCGGACAACAGATGTAATTTTTATCCCTATAATTATGTGATTATAATGTTCAAGTACCACTATCATTAAAATGTGTATTAATTAATACACCTGTTACATATTAAAACCTCGATTAACCGTTGGAATATCAGTATGTGATTCGGTAACAGAAATCAACTCCAGTTTACAAACCGTGAGCTGTATTTTATTTTAATATATTAACATTAAATTTCTCAACTGAACGCAAACATAATTACATATTAATTTCCAAGTGATTATTGACAATATTTGTTGTTACAAGCGGATTAATAATGAATAATTAACGAAGAATTAATAGCCCGACATCCTCTTGTAATATGCACGTCGCTGTATGTATGTACAATTAACTGAACACAGAAATTGTAATCAGCCTTGGGAAATCTTCTGCTCGCTGTTTCCCATGTAACATCTGCGATGGATTTAATTAGCATGCATACGCGTTAACTTAAAACACTTTTATATTACAATAATTCGCGCTGGCAAGCAAATTAACTGGAGCGTGTTGTAAAATAAATACGGTGAAGAATGCTATCGAATATAGTAAAATAGAATTGAACATTTTTGAATAAGTACATTGTGGTTGAACATTACTTGTAATAAGCCGACGTTAATTATTGTTGAGAAGATTGAAAAAATGCTAAAGGCCGCGAATCAGGGGCGATCACATGTTTGCGTTGCTTTTATCGGAAACTACGTTTCATTATTAGAAGATACTTTTCGGTTTCGTCACGTACGTGTACGATACAAGGTACATTTTGTCTGTCCCACTCATCCGGCCAATCTTTCTCCCTCGCTTCGCGATATTCTCGTTGCAGAAGATACGTCAGACCTCAGCGGAGCTAGATAGAAAGTCAATTTGGCGTGATTCGAAGTAAGTCACGCGCACAGCGTTCATCTGGCTGCTTCCGGTTAAAACTTCCGGTCGGCGGGCAGCCAGTTTGGGCAGTTTGTTGGTGAACAGAGATGCAATTTAATGTATAGCTTCACGCTCGTGTGTTCGTGAACGTATGTATACGTGTGTATCCTCGCGCGAGTATGCGGCAACAGAGGCCGTTTTAGGTGAAGAGAAGCTTTTCCGTGAGAACGGTTAATTCGTTAAATTTTCCCTGAATATTTTTTACCCTTTTATTTCCACGGACACCAGCAATTCTAATGTTTTATTTACCACAGTTATTAAGCACTAATGCATACATAATGCCGGAGAGAGGCGAATATTCATGTAATGCAAGTAATTCAATTTTCGCGTCGAGTGTTCGGCTGTTTTTTAATTTAATGAAGAAAAACGGCGACTTGCGTGAAAGCTGCCATCTTCGGGAAAGTTCAAAATCTCCAGTTTATCCTGCGTTTTAAGTTACTTAATAATAAACGTTGCGAGTGTATTGTAAAAAGTCGAATGTAAATAAATGTCACTAGTCGGTTCCACTAATTACATCGGTGAAAAAAAATCATATAAATTGAGATCTACAAATGATACCTTTTTTCAATAGTGAACGCTTTATATGAACTGTTACGTTATCATAATGATAATTTAAAATCTAAAAGGCTTTGGGTATTACAAATATTGAATTATAAATTTATGTATTAGCAATATCATTCTGTGAATCATACGATTCGTTAGAAAATCTCGTAAATGAGAATATACATTCACACCTATAAGAGTCACTGTAACTAAAAACCACTGTCAGAATCCATACACTATTGACAAATATAAACATAGGTTTAATGAAATGCATTTAATCGGTCGTGTGTCAGTTATTCAAATTCGATTCACGAAGCTATTAAAAGCTAGCGACGTCCTTGAAGGAAACTCCAACGCCGGAAGCACCAATGGACTTCTCTTTTTGGAAGTTGCGCTCCTGGTACTCGGCCAAGCGCAGCCTCTTAATAATACATTTCTGTTGAATTGGTGCCAAGCCGATAATTTCGAACGCGGCGATAGTTCAGGAAAGATGCTGCTGCCATGTCAGAAGGACCTTCTTAGAGGCCGCACGAAACGTTACACAGAGTAACGCGAGCATTTTTGAACTCGTTGTCCGGAGTTTCGCCGATGAAATCGCTGGAACTCCGGAGCAATTTAGCCAGGGACGTGAAACGAGCGTGGCATGCATTGACATTCCGCATACCGCTCCCTTCTCCGTCGTGTATTCCCAAATTTTTCTGCTCCCGCTAAAAGGGAACAGAAGAGTTGTCCCTCTTCACGTGTATTATTTACTTATACCAATTGCCGTATCAGTATTACTACCGGGCCGAAAGTCACACGATAAGTAGAGGGGATGGGGTGCGGTTAGGAATGGCACGAGAGGCATGCTTTGTAATCGAACTTTCTGCCGAAGGAATTCAAATTCGAAGAGAAAACAGGATACGGTGACTCTCATTTCAGTGAACGCGGTCAGAATTCGACGCAGCAACAGACGCAGTTGTAGGTTCAAAAGGAACTTCAATATGTACTTGCACCTGAATGTGCCTCGTTACAAGATCCCCTCTGTTTTCGATCGTGTTAAATGACATGAGCAAAGAACCTATAATTTTAATGGTATTTATGAACTGCAGCATTGAATAATACATTCACTTAACATTACTCATAAATTCAGTATACGAGTGGGTGGTCAAATTTTTTTTTTCGAATATAATGTTTGTTTTATATTTTATGTTTGGACATTGTATCAACCCCTCGTCAGGATTAAATTACATACAAAATTCATAATTAACGTATAGTGGCGAAAAACAAGGTAAAAGTTAGACTAATATATAATTAAGCAACTACAAAAAAGTAACGAGCTTACATACAAATGTTAACAAGAGAAATGAAGATTATTCATTAAAGACACTTACTTTGAAAATAAGAATAATGTTAGATACAATTTTAAAAAAGTTTCTCTACAATGTATTAGTTCGATTCTCCCACAATGGAACACTTTGAAGGAAACGGTAACAGTTCGAGTACAATTCGAAAAGGAAGTCCCCAGTTCCTTTAAACAACAATTGGTGCCGAAACGCCCGTACCTGGATGTATTCGACGAGAAACAGGCCTCACTACTCTCATTTCGTAGAACGCGACCAGAATTCGGCGCGGGGGCGTGAACCACAAAAGCAGCGACATTGTCGAGCGTAGCCCCGGTTCAGCATCCTTCGGCGTGCCGTGGCTCTACACACGGTCCCCGTTACCCATACACGTACACCAATTTTCATCTCGCGGGTTACGCCCCGTACGTGGAAAGACCAAACCGCGCGGTTTCTGCGGCACCACGCGCCCCTCCTATATCATCGTTTAAAATAATATTGCGTCCAAAGGGGCATTCGCCGCTCTCATATCCGCCGCGACAAATCACCCTTACCCGCCACCTAGCGCCTATCGTGATATCGTTGCTAGAACCGAACAACGAATGTTCACAGAGATCGAGACGGAATCGTGGGCAAGCAACAGACAGAGAATCCCTACAAGGTGCATTTAATTTCGAAAGGAATGTTCTTATATCTTTGTTCTTTTTTTTTCATCTTCACTCCATAAGATGCAATGGGATAGCTTTGTTATCATAATTGTTCTTTGGTTAACACTGTACGAATGTATTTGTTTTATTAGTTTAACACAGTGATTCCCAAACTGGGCGCCACCGCCCAAAAATTCTTAATTGCATTTCCTTCATCATATTTAGTGAAACGTGGATTCAGTGCGGTAACAAATTTATTAACAAAAAAAAAAGAAACCAATTGCAAATAGTCAATCGCAGTGATTTAAGATTACCGCTGACGAAAATAGAGCCGAGGATTACTAAATTGTTAGCAGCACACCAGGTTCATCCTTCTCATTAAGATGATTTCGAATGTTTTAACTTTTCTTTGTATTACATTCTATTCTGAGTTCAATAAATAGTTTCATAATTTCAAAGTTCATAATTCAGTGTTTCTAATTTATACCTTTCTTTACTATATTTTACGAAAAATCTATAAACATTAATACACATATATTACCTATTAATTGTTATCAAAATTAAAAAAAAAATTAATTTCCAGGGGGCGCCAAGTAATATTTCTTCTGAAAAGGGGGCGGTAGGACAAGAAAGTCTTGGAACCACTGGTTTAACATATCTAGTATTGCGTATGAAAAGATTGTCGTTCCACAATTTGTTATATGAAATAAAAATGTTTAAAGCAAACCTTTTTTTACACATTAATTAATCTTCATTATATGATTGCCGTGTCATTGTTTAAAATAATAATACTTTTAACGGGGGTGCATCGCCACTCTCATATCCGGCGCGACAAATCACCCTTGCCCACCGTCTAGCGCATATCGCGATTGCTAGAACCGAACAACGAATGCCCAGAGAGATCGGGATGGAACCGTGGAAATGCAGCAGATTGAGAGAAAGAGAGAAAGAAAAAGAGGGAAAAATGGGCGAATAAGAGGGGCGGTTCGTCGCGGGCGGAGATCGTAACCCAAGCTGGGCACGAGCCTCCGTTGCTATCGTTATTTATGCCCACGTGCTTATTGCTCGATTTGATTAATAATTTGCGAGCCGCGCCGCGGAGAAGAAACAAATATCTGCTCGCGGTGGATGGCGAGATAAAAAATCGCGCTCGCCGTTGCCATTGTAGCCGAGATTGCGGCAGTACGTCGAGGAGCGCGCGTATATCGCGCGTTGAAGGTACCATGAATTTCAACTGAATCTCTTTCATCGTCGTCACGTTTTCATTTCTGTGTGCGTACGTTAGATCGACCGAACCGAAACCACTTCGAATTTGTAAAGTAGATTATGATTTCGTGTACTGCGCGAAATGTTCTCGTGAACGATAGAACCGAGTTGGGCAGTCACGATTATAACATAAAAAACGAGAGTATTTCCTCGTGCACAGGCAAATCCATATTGTGGAATAACGTTTACTAGGAATTCTAGTAACACGGTATAATTTTTAACAGGAAAGTAGTCAATGATCATGAACAAAAATATTCACTAATAGTGACATAGTATCTCATAGATTACGTTGCAAGTATTTCAAGCCACGAGAATTTATATTTTCATTATGATACAATGACCTTTACATTGGACGTTGAATATATAACGTTGAGTATTTTGGTCGTGTGCGAGAATTAATTTAGTTTGTTTATTGCGTAATTATGATTAAATGCGTAAAGCAAAAATTTCCAAATGAAATCTGTCACGACGAGGTTAACTCAAGAGTAGTCAGCTCTGCGTTATATTTCTTCGTGAAAAGATAACATCATCCGAAAAATATAAAATAATTCCCAAAACATAAATTGTAGGTTTTTTTTTCATGTATCAATGTTTTCAGGAAATAGTAATATCTGAACGTTTTCTCGTTGGAACAAAATAAGTTGTTTGCCGCTGTTAAAGTCGACGGAACTGTTGTGTATTACGTGCAAGTTGATCGTTAAAACGGCCATAACCGCCACGAAACGATATAATGTTAACGAAGCAATTTCGGTATCAACATACTCTCGGTAATGATTGCGTTACCCCAAGATACCCGTTGCGGACAGAACATAAGTAGAAACAAATAACCCAGCACTCCACCCCGTAAACGCGAAACTTTCGTCCTCGGGCCAAACATGGTCGTTCCAGTTGCTAACAACTTACCTACGTCGCTTGCTGACCATCGACTTCGTTTTTCATTTGGTTTAATCTGAAACTAACGAAACCCTCCCATCAGCCTTGCAATCGTCTCGGCTCGACTGGCTTTATTCGCGTTTTATCCCTCCAGAGCAGTAATTCTTGACCTTTTTAACCTCGATAGGAATTTAATAATACATTTCTTGCGAAGTATAAATACAATGACAGACAAAATTTGATGCCATACAAACATTAATTTGAGTTCTACAGAGTGGTTCACCTCTAACGGATACTTTGAAAAGCTTTTCCAGATTTGAAGATACGAAGACTGTCTTTGACGTAATATGCACAATTTAAAGAGAGAAATGTTATTTTTTTTTCATTTAAAGCTTTGTTTTCGAGAAAATTGAGTTTGAAAATCCTATTCGTACTCACGCATCCGTAAGCAAATCTCGCATCTTCGTATCCTCGAAAAACGTGACGCGGACATTCATAAGCTTTTAGGATTACGGCCTGTTCCAAACGCAAGATTTATAGGAATTGATATTAGTTTGTGAATATAGAAGTTATAAGTAATGCTGTTGTGTAGATACGATCGCGATTCGTGTTCCTTGAAGGGAAAAGGGTATCGAGCACAACTTCGTTAATCGCTGTCAGCGGGAGAATTATCAGGTAGGAACCCTTTCGTAGAAGAGACGGAGAATGGATGGAAGGAGTTACGAATGTGGCTATGATATACGAGCTTACGATTTAGCTCTGAAATCAGATGGTTGTAGTTATATCGTATCTGAAAACGATGCGCATTGCCGAGACTAAAATTTATAGGTACGCGGGTTCCTTATTTGTGTCGTATAATTTAACCCGGAGATATAGAATTGCTATATCTTCGGACGAAATTGCTCTCAAGGCGAGATCCTAACAATAGATACTAACTACAGTTCAGTCGTTTATATTTTCCTGACGTTTGGTAAGTTATGTTTCCGTTCATTGACGTTTCCATGGGAACGTTGCTCGGTAAAATGAAAAATACGAATGCAGAAGAATTATGATTAATAGATCTCTTAGAGAACAGTATATTTGTACGATTGATTATTAAGTGATATTTTGGCTTTACTTTTATCAAAATTATCAAAAAATTACAAATAACACACTAATGCCTGGTTAATCTCATTTTATAAGGTACTAACGTTACGTTCTTTGACAAAAGTAACAATATGTACTCTACCTATATACCTTATTCTACGGCACGTACGAAAATGGGTAACACTGGTCTCGTTCCCATGAGAGATGTCCTAATAAATGAACCGCGTGACAGTGATCCGCAGTGGTGAATACCAAAATTAATGAGACGAATACGCCTACCGCGCGACGTTGACAAAGAACTGTTTTTGACTGACATCGAGGGCGTGAAATATCCATGGAAAGCAGTCATGAAAAGTCGATCGATCCCGACCAACGCTTCGGTAACACTCAAATCGTTGGCTAATTATTCGAACAAATTATCGACAGGATTAAAGCAATTATTCGTGACGCCAGATCAATGCGTGAAATTGGAATTACTTCGACCCTCCATGCAATTGTCCTGTCGGTCACTAAAACCGCACTCGCCTCTCTCAAACGTTCTTCCCCCTTTCATATCTTATTCGCCCTTTGTATTCTTTGACCATGTAGGAAGGAAAATATTGCAAGAGTAATTTCAGGAAATTTCTTTTCACGAAAAAACCAGTTTTAATCTTCTTCATTTAAAGTAGTAATAACATGTATTCGTTTTTGTTCATTCTTTACAACTGCTTACTTACACTAATTTCGCAAGCGAATGACTCAATAAGAATATTTATACAATTTTCGATGCTAATTTAAATAAATATTAGTTATTATGTACGCATCGAGGTACATGTTTGCCTGTGATCTTGGTTGCTTTTATACCTGATTTAAACCTAGACATCGGCTCCGGATAAAAATCACTACCTACCCTCTCTTATAGCGTCAAATTCCCTGAAAAATTTGTATTTACGATACAAAGGCGAGATCGTCCGTTTTTTGCAGGTATTGTTCGACAAAAGAGTGAATGAGGTATACCAATCGCGAGCGAAACTGAGCAACAACCAAGGTCCTGGGTACGATCGTGCGTTCAATACCTCGAAATTCGATCAACAGTGAGAAGGGATCGAGGGTGGTCGAAGCATCAAAGCATTGTCAAACGCGTATCTGTAATAAAAACGAGCTAATAAAAGTTCACCCAACGGTCTTTTGTTTTCACAGTTGCCGACCGCCCGAGGCGAAACACAGCGTGTTATTTTAACAATCTAGCTAACACTAAATTAATAACATCATCATTTTCGAAAAATTACACCCTTGTAGGTTTTACGTCTCTTTATATATTTTACTAATTTAGAGACTGGGGCAAATATTATCTTTCGCGTACCTTACAAAAGCATCGCGATATTAAATAAATTTTTCCTTCGCCATCCAAAGACACGCAGCTGTCAAAACAAGACAAGTAATGTTATCGATTGAAGAAGTGTGATGGACTCTTGAAAAACTTATTTTAGAATGTAATTATATTATTTTATCGTATTGAGTTAATGCTCCAAAAAAATCATGCGGCTTACTTTATGCATGGCCCTGGGTAACATGAAATTACTTCTAAGAGAATTAAATTAACAAATGCCTCACCTTGCATAATAATTTTTAAAAGTAAACTCTTTCTTAAGTGGTCCAGTATCTGTCACTACCGCTGCAGGGCCATGAACAATGGCGAATGTTATTTTACTACAAGTATACCTAACGTATATTTATTTAACAAGCAAGGAAGTACTGCATTGCCACGAACACTCGGCGTGAGGATTGAACATTAGTCTCAGCGGTGAAACTTTTAAGTAATTAAGTATCTCCGATAATCATTACTAGGCGAATACCGGACGTGTTGTGGAATGGCGCTTTTGTTTGTCTCCACTAAATTGTCCGCGTCCGCTGTTAGCGTGGCATGAACATTAATGAGTATATTGTTAAAACTCGCGTGCATTTTGATTAACGTGACAATCGAGTTTGTTATCATTAGCGGGTGTAGCTCTCGCGGACATTGGTCGTTTTAGTCGGCGTTGTGTTTTTCACCCAAATACGTCACAGATTACTTTGGGAACGGGTCATCCGTAAATTTCGAAATAATGACAGAAATTATACCCGCACTATCCGCTCTCCAACACTCGTATAGGACGACCGTAAAAAATGCAGTCCTTTCCTATAATGAGAACAAACGTATTTGCGCTTGTTGAGAGAAAAAAATGTACAGGGTGGCTCGTTTTAATCGATCCACATAATTATCGTCGAAATTGTTGGCTATGCTAAAGAATGATTTGAATGGAGATTACGCGGTTAAGCACATGGAACTGAATGCACGATGAATATATTTTTTATTTAGATGCAAACTTCATTGAATATCCCGTGATCACGGTTATTTCTATAAGAGTAACCACATATTTTTCGATATAAATGCTCTCTTACAATTTTAATAGAGGATACAGCAGACGAAGTTATTTAAATTGGTCGAATACACTGCACTGTGCTTTTGTTTTAATTAAATTAAGATACACATTTCTTTTAACTCTTCGAGGCACACGATTCAAAAGAAAAATTAAATTCAAGCTCCGCTATCAATAGACTATCATAACTTACTATAGCGTTCTGATTCGTATAAATGTCCGTTTTCACTTATTTAACATTTAGCAGTTCGTAGTATTGTCAACTAAACGATAAATTTTAAATGAAATAATAATGCTAAGCAAAATGTTGGACAGTTTTTCAACCCTCCTAATCCTAAACATTGAATACAGATTAGTAACTCATTTACTGTGTGTACCAAACAAACGAAGACCCCATACTTTATTTATGCTTAAGTCACTACCACGAGTCAAAGTGTAATAATGAAGTTAATTGAGCCGTTTTTATCGCACCCGATAATCAAGATTGGCTGGGAAATTAGTTAATTAGAAAGAAGCTACGTTTTATTTACACGCAATTACGTCCCGATTAATCGCCTGGCGCGCAATCCTTGCCGGACCCTAATTTTTACTCTGGTGTTCCAGCGAACCCATATTCGAGCAGTCTCTACAAATCAGCCATCGTGTACGTGTTTTTCGTGAGTTTATGCTGGGGTAGAGGGAGAAACCATTAGCTGCCCTCGGGCTTCCATTTCACGTGAAGTTAATCGAAAAGTATCGACCGCAGCTAAAATGAAAAAAATTCTTTAATGGATTTATCGTGTCTATATGGTTGAAAATTAATAACTCGCATATTTATAATACGGTCCAGTATTCGCGTTCAATTTGATATTTCCATTGTTGCGATAATGAAACCTGAATCAGAGCGTGTGTGAATTGTTCGACGCTGAGTTTGATGAAAATTTTGCAAACATGTAAAGAAGCAAAAAAATAAGTTGAAACGTATTCATTTTTAACTGTGAAATGCAGAAGGTTCCAAATTACTTTTCAAATATTCACGTATTTAATGTCACTTCGAAAACTGTTGCAGTACGGTACTTTTTATATAAATTCCATCTGAACTTTGACGGAACGCAAGTTGATGTACACATTGGTAAGAATAAGTTAATAGGGAATTCAAAGAGTTATTTTTACTATCTTTACTCTTAACATGTTTATAAAATAAGAGATATTGAAGTATTTTGGATAAGTAAAAAAAGTATTTCCTTACAGTTCTATTTACATTATACTTGATTTCGTGAGATAGTAGTAATCTATGTTACGTGAAGTGTGCAAAAAATTCTAACAGAATTAGAATCCAATTTATAAACAGTAATACCATTCTAAATAGCTTAAGAGTTACAGGAGGTTCAGCGGTATATAAGATACGTTAAGATTTAATACGTAAACGCATATACCTATATGTTATGTGCCGAGTACAAACTACCCTGTAGCCAGACACATAGTACATCACTAAACGTAGCATATACGTCTCATACGTACAAGTCATGGTTAATGTACTGTGTGAACATTATGCCTACACGAGGTTGGAGGCTACATAGTACATACTACTAGATAAAGCAATGCTTATAGTTATTTATTGGGTAATAAACGTTATCTAAGCGTCCGTTGAATAAAGCTACTGCAGCCAGTTAAAGCCATTCAGACTTTAAATAATAATTAAATATAAAATGGATACTCTGCCTATGAATAGCATTAATTACCAAGTACTTGAGGAAAATTTTATTATAGATAAAAATGGCGAATTTCTGTTATAAAAGTAGAGTATTTAATAAGTAAACGAAGTAAAATTATTAAGAATTTATTATTAGAAAGATTATTATAGAATCAAATCAATTATTCTTTTTCATTAAAAGAAAACACACGACATTACGGACGAATACAATTACATTCAGAACTATGACGGTCATAGTTTTGTCGTTGACATCATCAATTTAAAAATTTAATGTATAAAATTCTTTAGAACTCCCAGATTAATTGAAACTTATAGTCACTTTGATCTTTCTATTTAAGCTATTTAGTAAATGAGACGATAATAACAAATAACATTACTCAAATACTTAATTTTCTATGACTCGCAACCCATTTGCATGTAATATTAGCATACATTCATGCATCACCCTTACAGGTCGTTCCAGATTAAAAGAATATTTCCTCACGTAACAAATCGTTTTAATCCGCACACCGTGTACAAAGATTTTGCTGTTCAAAATTGCGAATGGTTAAAGCATTTTGTTCAGCGCAGAACACGGCCGGCTAAAAACATTGAGTGTTACAAGAATTGACAAACCCGTCACCGTTGCCAGAGTTCGTCAGCAATGAATCGCAGGTCATCGTGATTGGATATCGACATCTTGGGAAACATACCACCTGTCAGACGCATAAGTCACCCGGTACCTCGACAACGGTAATAGATGCAACCTCCTTGCAGTCACGTCATTCGAAAATTAATTACAGTTGGTCGCGAGGTCGTAAAGAACAAGGCCTGAATAATTAACGTAACCGTTGTATCGCACCCCGAGCTAATTATAGGCCCCTCCTTTTCTATTCGCTTGATTAGCATATTCGTTAATTATCGGGCCTACGTGCCGGTGTGTATATATACTTACATGGGACCCTACCGTCCGTGAGTTTGCGTGCGTTAATATTCGCGTAAATGTGCGTGTCGCCGATCGTACGAGTATGTTGGTACATACGTTCTAAGTTACAACCTCCTAGGTGGCGTAAAATGCCACATAAGTTTCCGCGATTATGGGTTCGTCTGTCATAGAAACTTGCAGCGAATTCTTACTACATAGTTACGAGCGTAATACACGATTCTTGCTATTCGGAATTCGCAATGATTACAACACCGATTGTTGTGTAGAATCGCAAGTTTCGTTGAGAATATTGCTATTTTTGATATTATTCTACAAAGTGTAAAACTTGTTACAAATATTTGAGGATCATCTATATGTAAATTTCATTTTCGTTCTCCAAACGAAACAAATTGAATACATTAAAGTAAATTTAACGAATCGTGAACGACGTAATTGAATGTAATATTTCTACTCGTAATAAAAGGTAATTGCGCAAGCAAGCGATATTCTTTCAATAATTAACATTAACCGATCTCGTGATTATGATTACAGATAAATAGCTTCACCATTAAGCATGATTAACGGCAAGAGGTTAATAATGCGTTGTAATTACTTTACGTATACGCTGGTTATGCTATTGAATTCAATTAACACCCGCAATCAAACAAATACACTGCAGTGTATTCAAATGAGGTCTCTCTAGTATATTCAAATCACGAGACTCATTCGTTTCCATAAAATAAAAGATACTTCTCGATACGGAGAAGGAATTAACAATTTCCTCTTACACAATTTATCGTTCGACCATAACTCTAACTGAAATAGGGTACTTATTCGAATCAGCATCTTCGATACCTATAAGAACATTTTCCAAATTGTTAATTTCTGAAATTTTTAATATGAGAATTTCGAGACAAATTTGGAACACTATTACACTAATTGTCTCCAACCTTATTCAAAGTTGACAATCAGGGTTAAGTCTATTGATTCCCTCGAAATTCACTTTTTGCTTCAAGTTATCCTGTCAGTGCAGTTGTTAACGAAAATTAATTCGTTCACGAGGTACGTGATATCGTCCGCATAAAGATGTAAACTTCTCCCGGAGGGGGGGGGGGGGGGGCCCAAGGGGGAGGGGAAGGGCAGGTTTACGCGTATTCGAACGTTTATCTCGCCATGTCGAGTGAAGCACGCAATCCTAGCGTTACACCCTCTGTCGTACTCGCAGAGCAGGAATACTACTGAACTCCTGTAATCCCCCTTGATCGTGCTTACAAGTGCGAGCGTTCGAAAGTTCTGATCGTGAAATCGGGTTTGGTTCTACAGGTTGCGTTTGAATGCCCGTGAAAGCTACCGAATGAGGAGATCGCGTCACCTCCCGAACACTCGAAAATGCCAGGACCGAAATCGAAACCTCATTTACATAAACAAACAGTTACTGTTTTACAAGGAAATCCACAGTACAGTATCTTTCTCTCGGAGAAGTTTACTATACGGTTGTTTAAAAATTAAACATTCGATCAATGCCTCATCATCGAATAATAATTACTATACAGGGTGTCCCAAAAGTCGGGGAGGAGCCGGCAATGGGGGGTAGCTGAGACGATTCTGAACAACAATTTCCTTTGCAAAAATGTCGGATGGGGCTTCGTTAAGGAGATATTAAGCGAAAACCCCGACCAATCAGAGCGCGCGTAGACCGTTGGAGCGGCCGCGGTAGCGAAGGCTACGCGCTAGGTCGATGCTTCGATGCACGTAGAGTCACTTGTTCGCGTGCAAGCGCGGCCGCCAGCGCGTAGCCTACGCTACCACGGCCGCTCCAACGGTCTACGCGCGCTCTGATTGGTCGGGGTTTTCGCTTAATATCTCCTTAACGAAGCCCCATCCGACATTTTTGCAAAGGAAATTGTTGTTCAGAATCGTCTCAGCTACCCCCCATTTCCGGCTCCTCCCCGAGTTTTGGGACACCCTGTATAGAGAATGGTATACAAGAGATTTATTTGGAATTACGTTTCGACTGTTGCGAGAAACTTTTTTAATCAAATTATGGAGCAATATAAACGATTGTCGAACTAATATTTGTTTGGTAATTGGAAGTGATTGTTGTTAACAAGGCATATGTACAACAAGTGCAATAATACGACTCAACCACTTGAATAATGGTATCGACTGATTACAAGTTTTGTGCATTTATCTGAACTGAGATCGGTTATGACTTAACGAAACGAATCGATATATTCTCTGATGCAAATGGATTGATAATCATGCTAAATAGTCTAATAATATGAGTAAATGTGCTATATAATATAGGTTCAAAAAGTAATCTCAAAGGTCACGTACATTGGAAACGCACTATAGCCTTGAAGACGTTAGGAGAAACGGTTTGTTAGCATCGATGCTACAGACCGCATTTGTCTCGTCTATTATACGCAAGATATTTATAAAACGGCAAGGAGAAAACGATCGCAATTAAGCAATTATCGAGGTAGCGCGATCAAAAGCGTAATGGAACAAAAGAAAGATGTTCTTAACGGCGATAGCGAGACCTGTTAAAGAATAGGAGAGTGAGAATATCGTGTCGCACTGAGCCTATGGCCAATATTTTCGCTGGGGTTTCGCCGATAAATGAGCAATAATGGTGGCCGGGTTGGGGTAATGGGTCCGTTTAACGCCCTCCGCTCGTTCGTCCAAGTATCGCTACCTCGGGACTACAACGGCAGCTAGCCAGGAAAGTATATTGGGGTATTGGTGTATCGGTGCCACGGTTATATCGCACGAAAGCGGCAACCTGTTATGTATAGAATCTTGCAGCTAATGAAAAGTTTTGCCGGTAGCCGACTTCTTCTTTTATTTCGTAAAATCAACGGTAACTTCTCAACCGGCGAGCCACTCAGAGGTTTCATCTGGCCGAATTTTCCACTTTTGACAATACGTACGTTCCATGAAAACTGAGTTATTTTCTCTTAAAATTACTTAGAATCATCGTGTTATTTTACTCGGTAACTTTACTTTGATAAGTATTCAGGATATAATGCGATGAAACATTTTTTGGGTACCACGAGCAACAGCGAAGTATAATAGAACCTCGATGATGCTAATTAATCGGTGGATGTGGGTAATCGTATAAGAGAATTTTTGGATAAAGATACAAGATAAAATAATACTTCCATTCATAGAAAATTGTGGCAGACGCAAAATATTTGACTGACTTGGCAAATGACAAAGCGACACCATAAAATACGTAGCACAATTATGTCTGCTGAGCAGCAGCGCGTAATTTCTCACGTCCTACTTAGCAGAAGTGTTTGCTAGGAATACCAGGCACAAACTTTAACATCTATCGAATGAATATTTCTCTGTTTAGAAAGTAAAGTATAACGGAAAACCTGCGGATTTCTCTAATATTTCACTTACGGCGCGAAATTGCACGCAACTCCGTCTATTAATATCCAACCTTCTAAACAAATATGAAAACGTCTCCTGCAGCAGAGTTTCGCCCACGAATGTAATCTCCTCCATTCGCACCTACCCCCACTATCGCATCTACGTGCTCCGGTTTAACGCCACGCTATAAAGTTTTTGTCACTGTCTACAAAATGGCAGTGAGAAACGAGCGAGCCTGTCGTGCCGGACTAAAATGGTAGATTAAACGTTCCGCTGTCGGCTATTCAGATCGATTCGTTTCTCTTTTCTTTCGTCTCTTGCCGTGCTATCCAGACGATGCATAACGTAAATCAAAAACTAATTGCGTGATGTCATGTCGCGCGTTTTAATAAACGTAAACTTCTCCGACATATTTTGGGTTAATTAATGCTTTCTGCTGGCTGAAAATCAGCGATATCACGCAACGATTGTATTAGTTCGTGCCCGCGTGAAATATTTTCGTTGCCGCAGGAATTTATAACGTTCAGGGTTCGTTCTAATAAAATAAATTATATTAAATTACGCAACCGTTCTTAAAACGAATAAATACAAAAATTACTCCTTTTTAATTACTGACTATAAAAGCAAACAAATTTGGTGGCCTTTTCTAGGAATAAAAGCTCACTCAATATGAAATTTACAAGTAGACAAGGAATATTGACATTAAATTCCTGATATTTCTTAATTTATATCTTTTTAAGTTTCTGGAATTTTTGCTTTAAAGTAACAGTCATTTCGGTTGGTGAAACTGTAGAATAAAGTATTTTCGAACAATTTTTAAGAATATTAATCCTGACAAATCATCGCGTAGGTGCGTACATGAATGAATTTTACTTTGCTGGCGCGTCTGACCATATACACACAGTATCTACTTATAGTAGAGTTCACAAAGATTGGCGTCGATGTGATATTATTATTTTTCTAGTAGATGATAATAACTAATTAAAATCAAGTAAACTATAACTGTTATAATCAATATCAATGTTTACAAATATAAATACAAGTGAAAGTAATAACGAACAGTCAGACACATTAATTAAACCACAAGTTTCACGCAAACGGTTGGATTCACGTAAGAATTTAATGACGTAGAACATATAATGAGAAGTCAAACATATTAAAACGTAAGCTAATTATATTTCCATATTGTTGCTATTAAGGTCAACTGGAAAGAGTGGAAGAAAAAATGAACCTGCTACGTGCTTTGTGTAATATTATCGCAAACGAGACTCTCTTTGAATCCTTCTGTTCCAGCGATACAGCTGTGCTTACTGTTTTAGTACTTCGCTATAAACTTTTTGCTGGTGTCTGCAAAACGGCAATGAGAAACGAACATAACTGTCGCTGTACACTAAAATGGTGGATTAAATACGTGGTTTGTGTGATCGATTAGTTTCCCTTTTGTTCCTGTATGATCAGGTTCTTCCACGAGTCAACTCAAAGTTTGAGAGCAACGAAACGAATGATTACACACTTCAGCTAGTATATCGTCAGACTCGTAATGAATTAATCGCAGTACGACTTGTTAAATTCGAATTACAATGTGTATAATACATTGTGGGTATTTATCTTTAGTAACATTATACATGCAAAAGGCATCCTTTTGAGAGTGTAGTTACGCTTTGACGATCAGTCGAGGCCTTCCTATAGCTGGTGGATCACGCGAACGTATAACCTTTCAACTGTAGTTTGTCGTGTCCCGTATTTTCGTTCTTTTTCTGCGCCAAAATCCCTCTTCGGGTATCGCGAATCCTTGATTTTATCTACGTGATTAGGTTACGCCACAAAATCGAAGGATCGTCGGTATAACCATTAGCGAGTCAAAAACGATTCATACGGAAAATCTGCCGTGAAATCCGACACCCGGTGTCCCTTTTCGCACAGTACCGATAGTATTTCGATAACAGGGTTGGCTTTGCCTCTGAAAGTTACGATACGCCCGAAAAAATTCGACCACTGCCTCCAATTTACGCGATTCAATGCCGTTTCGAATTTAATTATAATTTCTCTACTTTCAATCCGTTCTGTATCGGATCATGTTTTCTATCTACGTTTTTTAAACGTCACGTATCTGAACATAAATCCGATATTTTTTACTACTTGTACACGTTGTACAATCAAGAAGTGATTAACGAATTTTCAGATGAACTGAGTTTTCAATTAAAGCGTCGGGTATAATTATAAGGAAATTTCATATTTTTATAATTACATTTGATGGAATGTAAAATAAGTGGCATTGTTACAATGAATAAGGAAACGATTTTTTGATTCAATTTATACGTTGAAAAATATCGGTATCGAAAGTACTGAAAATTTTATCCTTATAGAACGTATATTTCTCATATAAATTCGTTACTTGTAAGACTATTTAAATGAATCCTAAAGAGAATTAAATTATGCATTAAAAAGTCAAACAGAATTTTTAAACAATATTAACAACTCACACCACCACTGTTATAACTTTTACATTTTTTAAAGTATTGTTTCGTCAAAATAATTATTTACGTCGATTAAAATATCAAAATGCTGTGTAAACAGTATCATAACGTATACGTATTTGTTAATATTAAATGCAAGCAAACGGTCACCTCCAAAAATTAAATTGCTTAAATAGCACGATGAAAATACTTTCCCCACAAATGGCGTTAAGATGAAATGTCGCAATTGCTAATTACTAACAATAATGTAATTCCTTTCAGCATAACGACAATGAAATTTGAATAACGAGTTGCTGTGAAAACGGTACTAAATTCTGCGTGCGTCGAAACAATGGAGAACTATGGAGCAACTCGCTGAATGAAATGTTCCCGGTGTGAAACGAATTGAAGAACTATTTATGGAATAACTGAACAGTTTAATTTCCATCAAAACTCGCGTACAAACACGATTTGTATTCATTAGGAAAGCGGAGACAGATGCAGCTACATCTAAACACGAGTTGACAATGGAGAATAAGAGGTAGAGAGGTCATTCAACGATGGATCCACAGAAGGACTCTCAGATCTGAATTTGGAATTCTCAGCGTCCCGAAATATCCTACCTTCGTTCTAGCGTGAAATAAGTCTGGGACCTCGAAGCTCGGTCCGTAGCTGACTATTTGCACTTAGCAACTAGTGGCGTGGCACGTAGGTGCTCTCAACTAAAATACTACTTTCCACCGACTACCTTTTTCGCGGTAAGGCAATGCATACATTTAAATGTTAAACCTTTTCCACACAGATACGGTCATTTAATCATACGGAATATATTAGCAGCTGTCGCGCGGGCGTTTCCAGCCGCAACCTTTTCGATCCTTCCGTCGATAGCGCAAAATCACGATTGTACTTTCTTTGCATGCATAAATAGCGACGAATGCATCGACGATAATTTCGCACCGAATATGTGGGTAAGTACAAATACAGGCCAATTAATGTTATCTATTTAGCTAACATTATTGATCATTATATTCGTTACCTCTAATTACGCAATATTCCTATGCCAATAATTAATTGTATTCCCAGCGGTGTTAATGAAACTCTTCCACAAATAACCGAATTTCATACACACGCGTGAGTATCGTAATAATCAATAATTATCACCCGCCGAAACGTCATTGGCCAGTTACATTTCTGGTACGTAAAGTCGATGACGGTTTTCGTTTCGTTTGCCAATGATATTTGTACATACTAAAAAATTCTTTCCACTTCTTATCTTCAAATAATCAAAACTATTGATTTAATCTAAAAAGTCCAAAAAGAAACAAGATAGCTAATCAAAACTACTGCAGTTTGCCGTGCTTTAGATATCTCCGTAAGATGAAATTGGTTACTTTGGCTGTATAGGTCGAAACCTCGGTAAGATGAAATCCCGTAACTCGAAATATTTTTCATTTCCTTTCAGCATCGACTTACACAGAGCTGATTGTACAGTCAGCGAGTCAAGTTTGGCGCATAACGGTGCGTTACAGAGGAAATTTTTAGCCGTACGGACCCAGAAAAAATCAAATATCCTTGATCCCAAAAACGCGACCGCGTAATATAAGTTTCCCAAATTTTTGGAAAACATTTGGAGTATCTTGGAAGCAGAATTCTTTGCGACCGTTTCGCATAGCGCTGGGACTCGGCAAAATGAATTTTGAGTAACGGCATCCGAAGAAGAAGAATTCACGTGCCGGCAGGGAGAGAGATTCGCGGACAGCGCGGCCGTTTCTGTTTACAAGATGGGCACCGTGGTTGTAAATCATAGAGAACGATGGGTAGAGCGACCGCGTGCTAGAGCGCGGGGGATGGGATGCAAGAAGAGGAATGTTCGCAAGGTGGACGAGGGCAGGGGGCAGAGCAAGCAAGTCTGTTGGGAAATAAGGAGGCAAAGTTAAGCTCTCACACCCTTCTCCATCTCGTCGTTCCTTGCCTTTGGCAAATAGCTATGTAACCCTATCATATTCCATCCCTATCGCGCTAACGTTACATCCGTTCCAGCTAACGTGACGAAGTCATCCTCCCGGGTGACGTAATCGCCATCGTTTATCCATTTTCCTTACACGGCCAGATGGTTATAGTTTTCCTATCTGTCCTTTAAAACGAGATCCCTCGTGTTCCATTGATTAAAGACCAATCACAGATATGGTTGATAAATTACCTTACGCGTACGGTGCTACCGTCGCCTTGTCTCACTCTCGCGCGTACCCGATCAAATTTACACCTCAACGGAAAGTGGCCAATTACATCAATTCAACCAGACAGAACTGAAATATTATCATCATCGAGTGCAAAGTAATGCAAAGTAACGATTTTTATATTTTTAGGCTTTTCGCCATGAACGGTAAAAGTATGAAATATATTTTTTACTTAACGATGCTTAATTACTACACATTGGTATGCTGAAAATAAATGACAATTTGAAACCTCGCAAAAATATAATTAAAGTGATTTCAATATTAGAACTATTTTTTGCTTCGGCAATAAAGCGGTGTTAAAGGCAAAATATGCACTCATAGAAATTGTTTTCATATTACTGCGAATATCTGTGAAACCTTAAAAGTTATCGAAAAAAGTTAAATTAAGAGTTTTACAGGGTTTTTTTAAATTTTATAATATGGCGTAATTAATTTCGAGAAATAGAATATTTTTCATTTATTTCTCGACGAAAATTCTTTTTCATAGTGGAATAGAACTTCAAATTAATAGTTACGATATTAGCATGGCTTCAACAATATTCCTACTTTTAATCCCTTAAGCTACGATTTGAAGAGTAGCAATGTTCATTAAATCCAAGGAATTTCGCAGTTTACAATTTTTAATCATTATACAACTACCAAGTACCAACAATGAAATTCATTTATGCGTCTACATTAAATATTAATTTCAGATCATAAATATTTCATGAAATATTCTCATAGTTACTTGGCACCAGTGATAAAGCGAACTCCACTAATTAAAGCAATGCATCATACATTATAAAATTTATAAATCCACGAGTATTCTTTCGCGTTAGGCAGTTATTACGTAAAAGACAGATGCAGTAACATTTAAGACCCGAATATTTCGTAATATCTCTCACACATGTTGCGCAAACCTTAACCTCGCAATTCGTCTTTGCGGTGTGTGTTAAACACAAGCGTTCCAGATTTATCTGACTCATATCTGCTGTCCCGTGGAAACGTTCCACAAAAAGAGCGTTTCCCCTCTGGTGCAGCCATTAAAGCTGTAAACGTGTTCCTTTTTCTCTGGCGGCAATTTCCGAAAATTCCCACCATCTACGTGGATCAGATGCTTGATTCGCATGTGGCGAGACGGAAAAAATGACATTACTCATGGAATGAGACTTTGCGGAAGCACGAGTCAGCTGTAAATTTAAAGAAAGTATTACTGCGACACGAATGACATGTAAATAACACTGCGCTGCAACGTTGGTATATAAATCAAAATTAGAGTAATACGTCGCGATGAAAAATTGAGAAATGCCGTGGAATCGAGAACAAACATTATAATTCCGTTTCCTCGGTAATGTGTAATTTACATTTCCTCTACTCGTGTATGGTCTGAGTTACCAACAATTGATTCTATTTAAACACACAGATTTTTATCGTTTATTGATTAAAAAAGTTCTAACCATTTATTTGCTTATTTTTAGTTATCACATTCAATTGAATATATTAAATGCAGATTAAGTATTGATTTTCAAAGATATGTAAATTACAAAGCACTGAACTAGAAATTTATTATTTATTTATAATTTATATATTATTATTTATAATCATTTATTTTAAATATTTTTCTTTTTCAAACTATACTATGTTTATTTACAAATTTTATTACACTTTCACAAAATGTGAAAGCAACTCTTGCGAGACTATTACTCACCGACATGCTATTAATTTGTGATTACTATTATTTACTCGAAGAATATGTTCCAAGACCAGACATTGGTGGAGGTACTCCGTACAACTCGGAGTACAGTGAAATCACGGATGTCTTTGCGAAAGGAATCTAGAGATCACTCAAACTCCAGGCCTGAAAGCGGAAAAGACCTTTCAAGTGGAATAAGTCAGTAATAAGTCCGCCAAATGGAACGGACCATCGATCATGGAACAGTACGAACAAGACTGATATTTCCTTAAGGGTTTTACGCTCGTACTTTAGACTTCTCCGAGTCGTTTAAATCGTCTCTTAGTGGCGTGACGGGAATATGACGAAGATGAGATTATCAGAGCGATGTTAAGGGTTGCGTGAGCGCTGAATCGTATCTCCGTCATAAGTCACGTCTCAACTTCCTTTTTACATGTCTCACTTGATGTTAACAGTCGTGCTAAAAATGACATGAATTTCGAAGAAATCTCAATAATTTTTTTTCTAACACACAGCGAATTTTTCATTCTTGGGAATTTCATTCAGAATGTAAAGGCGTCACGGTCCGATTCCCTTCGCAATATCCCGTTCGCGACAATTCGGCGTGTAAGAACGTCTTGCTCGCGGATTTAATACACGAAACCAAGCCCAACCCTCGAAATTGCATTGCCTAGCAGCGCATAACGCGCAAGGAGACGTTCAACGATCCTCGTCGCCTTGACGAGACGAATATTTGGATGATAATCCGATTAAAGGGGCTGGCTTTAATGACAGAAACAAATTTCAGACAGAGGCAATTGGCAATCACATATTTAATCAGACTTGACGTAAGGTTTTTATAATATATTACGTACGTAGTTTTCAGGGTGTAAAACACAAACTGTTTTTTTTTTAAAGTGAAGTGTAAAAATATCGTAAATGAAAGAGGCTTCAAACTATTGTTTTTTAATAATCCATACTGGTCTACCTCCCTTCGAGGATATATCACCTTGACCGATCTAAGACGAGGAATAGTTTCACGAATTTTAAACACGAAATACATATATGCTCTCAATTGAATTGACCTTTTTACCTTGTATAGAGTAATTTCTGTGTACTTTAAAGGTCAATATTTCTTACATGTCTATAATGGTTCGATAAGACTGCAAATTACACATTTTGGCAGTAATTTAAGCCGAACTGTGCTCTGGTTCATGAAATAATAATATCGGCGTTCAAAATGTCAAAAGTATTTTCGAATGAAGGATTTGCACATGGGCATTTTGTTTATGATTTTTGCGTTGCAAGTTCTCGGGAAATAGTTAGAGAATATTGACAAAGATTTTTTATATTTGTATATTTGTTCTCTTGTATACGTAACCTTGGTGTGTAAACAGTGTCTGGTAACTGTAACAGTTCCTACATAATTGTATTTCAGATTGCTACTTTCAACCCCAGTCTACTAATGAAAAGACGATTAGACTCCGTCGATTTTTCTGTCCGGTTGTTAACAGAAATAACTTAGGGGTTTTCGCGGGAAGTGGTGTGGGGACAATGTCGCGTGAAGCACGCACTGGAGGTTTGCGCGACTCCTCGTAGGCTTGCCGACCGAACGTTTCGTCGCTTTTCTCATTTTATGTGTACACGGATGTACGTATGTGTGCGAATGCACGTCACTGGTCCCGTACACGCGGCGCGACTTGTACGGTATGCATACCGTATGTAGCGCCAGAGGAAAAAAACGTGTAAAATATTTCGCAGACCTGAATTTCACAAGCTGCCGTCAGGTCGACCCTGTCCGCGGACTTTGATTGCCATAGAGCTGCACGTCGAGTGCATTGTGAGACCGATGGCCCAGCGTAAACACCCGCCGGCCAGTTGCTGTCAACGAGACGGAAATGTTTGAGGGGCCCTTTGTGAAAAATAACATACCGCCGTCGATATTTTCGAGTTAGGCTACGGACGCGCCGCAGCGACACGGAATTGATGTTTATTTTGATGAAGGTAACGGGCAACCAACAAATATCGATTTTCATATCGGCCAACAGAAATGGCGGAATTCCTTATAATCAAACTCGGGATGTTTGTTCCATCGACGTGATTCAAGACTCGAGAAATATTTTAACTCTTGGATGACACTTTTTGAGATTATTTTCTTAATCTTGTTTTAATCAAATTTTCATAAAACACTTTTTGAAAGAATGAAAGTAGTACGGAAATCTAGAAAGCACAGAAATAATAGAAAGAATTAACCCAATTCTAGGTTAGTTGATTTAAATATTGTAAAATAATTAACGGTATTTGAAGTAACCAACGCATGCATATTCTATGAGTTTTAAGCCGCGCATTGATTTTACCTCGCTAAACTTGAAGCGTATGTAGAGACACGGTGCGATGTCGGAGGAGAGCAGTTAGGGGTGCAATAGTTTCGCGGTGTCCGATTATCAAAGGGCTGTAAACGGATCCACGAGACCCACGATGAAGGCAGATCGTGTTACTCTGATATTAAATTCTCCTTTAAAACCTTACGCCTGTCCAGCGTTGTACCTGACCACGGCGTTAATTCAAAATCATTTACATTAGAGTACAACCCTTACAAAGTCTTGAGCAGATATTACACAGTAAAGGCGGCATTATCTCTCATTTAATATATTCTATCGCCATTGTCTTCCAATTATTCTTATTTAAGATATATTGTGGACAAAGAATATATGAAATACTCTTCTTACCAAAAAAGACTAATTGTAATTTAATTTACAATTATAACAAAAAATTAAAAGTAAAAGATTTAATGAGTCATTATAAAAAGAATTCCTAAGGACATCTCGTTGTATCTTCTCTCGAACTCCTGAATGCGTGTTCCCTTGAAAAACATTTGCAAACTGAACGTGATTCGTTCGTGTTTTCTAAAACGAGGAGCCATGGGTTCCCCGTCGAGCCGTACTAGAATCCGAGCCTGTGCATTAATTCCAGTCTTAAAAATAATGATAGCGTGTGCCCTGGACAGGAATTCGAAAAGCGAATGCAAACGGGCCTCGATTCATAGCGACCAAACGAACGAACGGGACCGAGAAGGAAGACAAAAAAAGGGACAGGCACGCTTGCCGCATTACTTTGTACAAATAACGCACGCCGGTGTAATTTGCGAAATTCCCGTTATTTTACATTTTAAACTAGAAAATAAAACGGCCTGGCTGGCGGCTGCTTATCCGCTCGACGGGATCTCGATGCTATCGCTTCTAGTCACGCTTGCCTGTGCTGCAAGCCAGCCGAGCACGACTGCTCTGAAAATTACTGTAGTGCCATACGTGGCGTGAGTACTATTTTTTTTCCCCTCGTCGTGCACACACACGCCATGTTCCTCATGTGTCGTCGGTTCCCACCCTTCTTTTGCCCGTTCGATCTCGCTCGTTCCACAAAATGCGGAGATTTCGGATAGATACCGAGACCGCGAGCCTTCCGCAACTGCGCCAACATCCAAACTTATCAACCCCCTGAAGTTTCCCACTTTATCAACTTAGGGGCATCGCGACACAGGATTTACCCCCGGAAAAGCGAACGCTGGCGTCATCTCGCGGAAGCGTCGCGAACTACGAAAACACCCCCTCGTCAGAGGGGTTGTAGGGGTGATTTTATAATGGCCACGGTGGGGGTTGCTTAGAACGAGGTGGGGGTGATCTGTACAAGTCCATGTTACACTCGTCGGAATTATATTTTTGATAAGCGAACGGTCATCGTACTTCTCAACGGGAATAATTCTTTTCAACGTTTCTTTGTTGTTTATATTTATTTATATATTCGTTCTTAAGAAATGTTGATCATAGGGACTTTTGAAAAATAATACAAGCACGATTCGCTTTCCTAAAACTGCGAAAGTATTAATATCCATACTTTACCAGTACATTGCCTATTACTCAAAGGTATTGTAAAACAGTAATAAAAAATCGTATTGTAACTGAATTCATACAAATCAGTTTTTATTATTGTTCGATGTAAAGTATTCTAGTGTCGCGAAATTTCATATCTTCCAATATGTTCGTTACAGTTAGTATTACGATTTGCAGTTTGCCAAGGGTAGGAAATAAGTGCTGAAAAATATTTATTTACGGTTTCGGAAGTGTCCCCTTGAATTTAGAAAGATTTGCCTCGTGCAGAATGGACTGGCTGTCGGTACTCCCACCACGGGGTTTGAAAAGCCAGTGGGGGTGAATCGATACAGCCACGATACAGCGAGTAAAGCCTCGAAACTCGAAATAGGAATGCGCACGCACCTCCTTCTATCGGCGCTCTATCGAGCCTTGAAACAATGTAACGGCGAGGGAAACATTTCGTCGCGAAGAGGTGACTCTTTCAACTGTATTCAGAACACGTATATTTAAAGCGTTACGAGACATCGTTTGCAACAAGATCGTAAGTGTTTCGTTTCGATTCTCCGCCACGAGGAGGGATAGTAACAAAGTGTTGTAGCAGTTAAGACGTAGTGACGTACCCGTAACCCCTTTCCTAATTCATTCACGAATTCGATTCATTCATTAACACGAACGATAACGTAAATATCTAAGCCAACGATTTGGAACGCTCAGATGTTTTGGTTCTAAAAAATACTGAAACGAAAAATAATTATCCATAGATTCCACAGTGACGTGAGAGTTATTTTCATCGGTAAATATTGTTGTAACAAATGCAAGAGTTATGTTTCTGCTTGTAGGAAATTATAACGATTGGCAGTTTGAATGAAATTAAAAGTGTGCGTTGAACTTGTTTTCAAGTTTTAGGATAAAAGATTTGAAAATTATATTCGTTAAATATCTGAGAATTTTAATTTTTTAGTATTTTTTATTTTAGCATTTAACTTGCTTTTACGCAGAGTGGCTTAAATTAAGCTCGAGAAATAAAAAATTTCAACGTAACATAAAATATTCATTTAGAAAATTCAAGAATGTACATATTATTTATATTCGAGTAGTGGTCCCGTAAAGTGTACACAACATGTTTGTATCGTTATGAACGTGAAATATAGACACGTTTAAATAATTGTCGTTTATTCTCTCACTTAATGATAAACAGAGTACGTAGAAATTGTATCGAAATTACACTCTCCAAATATTTATATCGCCGCAGGTTCTAATATTCGTATAGAGAAATATGTGACGCGTACTCCCAGCCCTAGTTTTGAACCGCCGTTATCAACAAACTTTCAAATCACTGTTTTCATTGCGTCTCGTGCAAAGGGTACCGGAACAATGAGCACGCGGGTGTGGTTACGCCAGAAGTACAGTTGAAAAGCGAAATCGCGAATCCTCTCGGGCGGAGAAACGGGAAAATGGACAGCAGCGTCCCCAGGGAACTATAACCGGAAAGCTGACCCTCCCGTGTTCGCGGTAGTTGCTTAAAGTGTCAGCTCGAGGCAGCGATACAAGTTCGAAATGCATGGGTTCTCGAGAGCGATCGAGATTTAAGGTTTCGAGGGTGGCCGTCCCCGTCGACCTGCGAATAAAACGGTAGCCGCGGACGCTATCGCCTCTCGTGCGCAGCATCGATCGATCGTTCGGTCATTAGATCGTTAGATCGATCGACTTTTCACGGAACGGACCAGCGGGACGGGAAAAGGGGATGATGCCGTACCTATGGGGAGTATGCCGGTGCACATCGTATAACGTACGCGGTATGCTGAAGGGGTGAGAGACAGATTAATGTGACCCCGTCACCGTTCGAACAAAGCTTTGCACAATGGCCGCACACCGGGGACACTGGACGGGTGGATTGCGTGGGACCGGGTTCGATGTTACGGCTAGGGAGGAGGGGGAGGGCCCGAGGCACAGAAGGAAAGGGCTTGACTGCACTGGATATATTACCCGCCACTCGCGGCTATCACCCAATGAAATTCAATGCGCGATCACGTACATCCGTCGCGATACCTGTAAAAGTGTTGTCCCCTTTGTCTATCTGTCCTTCAACTACTCCGCGTGTTCCTTCGTCTCGCCTTATATCCTAATTTCTAGCGCTCCTTCTTCCATCCCATTCTCTCTAATTCTTAGCTTCGATTAACGCATTGAGCCCGACCACGTCAGTCGCTGATAATACAGAATTCCATTCTTATAGTAAATATTAATAGTAGAAATGAATCGAATCAAAACTTACATTTCCATTGTAACAACATAATCTAATCGTGTTACTTCTGCTTCATTGCTATTTTATAAGAATAGCTTACAGCTATAAGCGAACGTCCTCGTGTCTGCACTTTGAGTGAATTTAAATTTAGCCATATTGCATCATGTTGCAACTCAAAATATTAACGAATCGTAGAGGATAATTTTCGAGGAAAGAGAACTTCCGAAAACCAAGTAAAGAACGAAAGAGCATTTCATGAATTCATTAATTCTAAAACAAATTTTTTTTGGACGCGGTATAAATAAATAAATTTGTCAGTCTTTGGGAGATGCGTAGTCAGCGAAATAGGAGATGTTTTGAATTAAAAAATTATACATGATAAATATACTTCAATAACGAAAAAGAAATGAAAAAGCATATTAGAAGCGCGATACTTCTTTTACGTATAATATTTCTTTCGTTCTTATAATAAATGTAATAAATATAATAACAACATTGAATAAGAATATGTACAGATATTACTTTCGAGCATATTTAAAAATAACGTTTATCTTTGGAGATGAAATATCCTCAGTCATCGATGGCTTAGTTTTCACCCCAAAAAAGTGATGCAATAGGCTTTGCAGATCCAACGTCAGTTTAGAGATAGTGTTTGTTCCAGTTGAAATGCATTAAAACCTACAAATCCATTTACAATTCTAGCATGGGTGACCCGAGAGTGGTTCACGATTTTCACGCTATAATAGTCTTTCATTCGTAGATTTTTTGATTGCATGGAAATTCTATGGACATTTGATAGTGGGAGGACGGGGTGACCACACCTCCAGAGGGTTGGTTCGACTGCGCGCGCAGAGGATCCTTCGTTCCTATCAGAGATGTTTCCTATATTTGCTCACATTCGGTCAGCCGCCGCTGCAAAGATGACAGTGAACACGCACGATGGAAACAGAAACGGTTATATACGTATTTACTTGACTCGGATATTGTTAGGTTAAGTCATACAGCTTTGGTCAAACAAACATCTATACTTGTGTACGGCCATTTCGAATAGGTATTTTACTCGAGTGAATTTTAATTAGTAGCCAATTTTATTCGTACATCTAAGGGAAATCGTTACGATGATAGAGTAGCTCGTAACAAATCAAACCCAAATGAAAAAAATCACAGGAAATTGATATTTGCCAAACAGTGTTTTTAAAGAATGAACGTGCCGGAATGATGCTATATTTGTAAACGAAACTGAATTCAACGATCCGATAGAAGGAAAATAGTTTGACATAAATCCAGCCAACTTGGAATAAAAAATCTCTTACCAGGGATGAAACGCGATAGCAGAAGTTAGAATTTTCTAACAAATTATTTATATTATTTGGATATTTAATCACAATATATTGTTTCAAATTTATGTTTAAACGCACAGGTATACGTATTATTCGAACTCGAACCTCTGTATCCACTGAACCAATTTATTCGTGCAGGGATTCCCACCTATTCAACGTTAAAAGTTTATTCATCAAAATACCCATTTCAACGCAGTATTCTATGGAATGTTTTCATTCGACTTTTCAGATTAATTTTTCCAAAATATCATAAAAATCGGCTGCGAGCAACAAAACGAGAACTGCTCGAGATACGTGAGCGGGGATCGATTTATCCCTTAATCGCTTTTTTTTTTCCACAGAGATAAAGGGGACAGGTCGGTGTACACGGTCTGTATTTTCACGAAGGTTCCATTAAATCACTGGAAAATCTGTTCCGCCGTGAGTGCCATGGGTGCCACGGCATTGCAGAATAAAGAGGGGCTTATTATAAGCGACGGTAATTCTCGAATAAATAACCGCAGGCTTGTGTGAAGATCTGGAAGGGGCCGGTAGGGTAGAACACCGTGGAAGAAGGTGGAAGAGAAGGAGTAGTAGAAGGAGGAAGTCGCGGCTGAGAAGAAGGAAAAGGAGCCGGGGTCGTAGGTGGTTGATTTATTTCGGCGCCGCAGAGATCTGGATTCGCGTACGTGCCCCGTGCCTCAAATTACCAACTTATAAACTCTCACTCTCCCTTCCTCCCTCTCCTTACCACTCATTTCCGCCTTCTTCGTTTCACCGGCTCCCTATCCACGACCTACGTTGGCATCCTTCTTCGCACTCTGTCTCCGTCTTTTTCGACAGGATCCTCTATACATCACCCTGCATCACCCTATTCGTCGGCCAATAAAGTAGGAAAGTAATGCGCGCCTTCGTCGACTCATTGACGAATTGGAAAAGGGTCAGATTGTACTCCGGAATCATCCCGGATATTTATAGATTAACGCTGTCTACTTACTCTCTCCGATTGCACGCAGCCACTGAAAGTCGACGATTTATACCGTCTCCGAAGCGTCTTACCTGAAAGCAAATTAATCGTCATTAGTAAACTGTGGATTTTATGCATTTATGATAAGACAAGATGATATGACAAAATAAAAAAAACGTCTTTTAAGAAATTTAACCGATTTCATGATGTCGCACTAGAAAGAATTGAATAATTTTTTGAAATTCTCTGATGAAAATGTAGATCCGCGTGAAGAAACTTTGTTTCATGTGAAAAGTCACCCCCTTGTCGGTTGTATTGCGGTAACCAACACATTCTTTATAAAGTGTAGATATACATTAATCACGTGGGTTAAACGTTAGGAAATGCAGAAATAAACAATTTATTTAAAATTCTCCGTGAAAGTTACCAATGATGCAGCCTGTCGTAAACCTACAAATTTCCAACTTTCTATAGTAAATTGTACAGAATGTATAGGAAATAATTTGCGGAGCATTAAAAGAATTCAATTGGCAGTTTAAACAGCGACTGGAACATAATAAATTTCGCCGAGACGAATAATTTGAATTATTTTCACTCGCTTGCACGGTATTTAACGGCAGATCGATATTCCCCTCGTACAGCTGTTAGCGTCTCATTTCGTTGTGCAGCTTGATGAATCTTAATTAAATCAAAAGTCGAAAAGAAGAAACCCAGCTGGGAGCAACGGTTAGAAGAGGGAGGCGTATCACGGAGACGTAACGAAGCTAAACGCAAAGGGTGCCAAGAAAGAAGACAAGCAAAGTCGAAGATTTTTCGGCAGCCTTAGCCCGTTTAATTTATCCGATGATAATAGGATGACGACGATATGGCCAACAGGAGTAACAGGATGGGCAGACGAGGGACAGAGTCCCTTATTAAAATTCATTAATTTCGCCCATCTATGAAACTTTCATTTTCATGCAAATTCAAGGAATAATCTGACGGGAAAGAACCAAATCGGATGACTTTGGAAGAGTTGCAGGGTATCTGCAAAAATTTGTTCCCGAGGCAAACACGTCAAACGGTAAAAATAAACTGGAATAATAAAAGGATCCTCTACACGACTAGCATATTTTAAAATGTGTATTCCTCTGTTCCAATCATCGCTGAGAATATCGACAACACGTAGTTTGCATACTTGCGTATACATATTTAATTAAATAGCGAATACCTGTTGTCTATACTTCATAAAAGTGAGTTGATACATCACGGCTGAATATTTAGATCGTATATTTATACGATACTTTAAATAATACACTTTATGCCATAAATATTATTCTACAACCTTATATTTTCGAACAAAGGTTTTCAATTATGAAGATGTAGAAGAATTAAATTATACGAGTTCGAATCGTAAATCGAAATTGACGGAAAACACTTTCAACACTCACTGCGATAAAGTAACATTTTTCCTCGTTATTCGAAAACTACAGATTTTGTTACCTCTGTTAAGTAACACTTTTTGTCTATTTTGATTAGTGCCCAAAATTTCACTTCACAGATATACCTATAGTTTCAAATAAATTTAGTATCGCCTTAAATACAAACATAAAATGTTTTTTAAAAGGAAATTTATTGTTCACGTTTAATTACAATCATGTATAGTTTCATTTTAAATAAACATCCATTATATTCCATACCATTCGTGGTTGTTCGAAATGAAAATCTTGAAGATCCTTTTGAAAAACGTTAATTATTAAAAGTAAAATGATAACTGTCGTATATTTAACACGTTACAGTCGTATACAGTCGATCAGTCTGATGAAAATAGTTTCTTAATATCCTGGGTATTTTAGTCTAAAGTGAGTAGACTGCTAACGTTGAATCGAGCCAGTATTATTTTCGTTCCGTGTAAGATTAGATCTTAGCGGTGTCTCGTTTGCGGGCAAATCGATTATAGTTGTTAAGGAATTGCTCTTCGAATAATGAAGAAACCGTCTAGATTAGTTAGAGTCTACTCTAAGAGGAACTTAATTTAATAGTAGGGGCTTTAGGATTAAGTTTTTTAATAAAGCACACGTGATATAAAATTTATCCGATATTTGGTTTAAATGAAAGCATACATGATTTTAATTAAATGTGAACAATGATGTTGTTTAAATGTCCACCACAGCAGGTCTATTTTGTTATAAAAAAAAACAAAATTTTACAGCTCTTTATAGAGAACTCTTATTTTACTTTTGCTCCTTACCGACATTTGGCCCGGAGAGAATATTATTTTGTTTTTCCAACACGCCTGAAAATGTTTGCACACCGCTGGTCTGGACGATTCCTTCATTATTCGAAGAGCAATCCCATAACGACTCTAATCAATTTCCATGCACACGGGCCACCACTAAATCAAGCGTGTCAGCCGCGAATTAATAACCAGCACTTTGTTCAAGAATTAATTCATTTAACAGTAAATACATCAAAATGTGGGACGCTCTCGATCAAGTTCGATCCGCATCAGAACGGGGCCAGGCGGCGAACAAATGGATGTGACAGAAATCTGGCACGGTGTGCAATGAGTGATCGTGTGTTCCCAGCGGTAACCTCAGAAGGAGCGAAATTTTCCGACCGACAGCCACGTCACGGCGATTTGTCGCCGGGCTTCCGGAGAGAAATGCAAGTCGCTTCCACTGCCCGTGGACAAAACGACCATTTCCTATGTCTCCAGAATCGGGCTTGCTTCTCGTTTCTACGTGTGCCGCTCCTGCGCCACTTCTGCCACTCGAACGTACACTGTTTCGTCCAGTTTCGTTCTTCGTTCCAGCCTCAACCTATCGGTCGTTATTTATTTAGGACGACCGAATGAATGGTGCCCCCCTCGATACAGAGCAGACCCAGCCAGCAACCGGTGTATACCGTCTTTTCTATATATACACGCCGCAGGTGACAGCTTATCTCGTTCATGCAACATTAGGCTTCCCCGTTATTTACCGCGTTTTCGGGTTTCCGCGTCTCTCCGGGTCCCCTACTTCCTCCGCTGCCATCTTTCGTGCCCTGCTTTCATGCACGGCAACACATTTTGCAAGAACAACCGCGTCGGATGCCAGGCAGATCTGCAGCGAACAAAATGTACATATCTCGTGCCCTCGCCTCCTCCTCACATTACTTATTTATATTCATGCACGTCGAACGATTCCTCTTGAAAACGATCTCGAACGTTGCGCTTCCGGGAGATTTACGCCAGGCTAAAGCATAACAGGAATCACGAGCTTTACGACCTCCGGCATATGGATATACGGATGTGTTCGGTGAAGTGGAGCGTAAAATAAAAGGTTCCACTTTATAACGCGACACTTGTCCAAAATTGAGTCCTGACATATTGTTTAACACTATATGCAAATTATTATATTATTTTAGTAATGTCTTGATTTCGTGGCCAAGCCTATAAGTAGAACTTTAATAATGAAAAGGAATGCAGCATTTGATTTTATGAATACTTTTTTTGTTGTAAAATCTGTATACGAATAAATTGATAGAGGTAACAAAATTTATTCTAGCTTTTATTTTCAATGAAGTCAATGCGCATGTTCCCCTTACAATGTATGTATGTTACTCAACTACGTGAGACATATGAACACTCTTGCGCGATTCCATATCTATTCCGGCTACAGCTACGAGAGTAGGTGAAATTGTATGGAAACTTAGATAAAGTTTCAACGCAAGACAATTGTCTGTACATAACGTGTCAATAAAATGAAGTTCCTATCAATCTATTCTACTTCGAAGAATCTTACTTTTGAAGAGGGACGGGGAGATTAGTTGCGTAGTAAAGGGACAACGTCTGACACAGTACGGCTCTGAATTTTGTACAGAGAATTTTTGAACATCTTTCGAGTGAGTTTAGAGAAATAAAGTACGTGTAACAGAAAAATATAAAGCAGAACGGAGATCTGGCTTTGCAATTGACGGTCTTACATTTTTTGCCACTATGGCCCATCAAAGGAGAGATTTCAGGCTGAAATTAGGTCTCGGATTGAAGTATGTAAATGCACGCTTGATAGTTGCAACTACGGGCGACGTTTGCGCACTATTTTGTCACTAAATGGTCGAGATCGCAGAACGATCAAAGCTCGCAGCAGCGAAATATAATTTGGTTTGCATATTTCGCGTTGCAATCGATGCTTGGTACGGCACAAGCGAACGCTCGCTGGCTTTCTGCTTCGGCGATTATGTTAATGTGGGTAACGAAGGTAACACAACTGCGTGCTGCGCGGCCCGTGTGCTGGATATATTTTTCGAGCATTTTTTCTTTTCCCTTCTTTATGCGCCACCCTTCACGACGTCTCGTCTAGGACCACCGTCGGTGCGCGTAAAAATATGCAGACCTTCGAACCGCTATGAGTTCACTGCATAATCATATAGTCAATGAGTGCGAAGAAGCTAACCATGCGAAAAAGGAGACCGAGGAAAAAATTTATGAGAATACGTATCGAGTTTAATACTATTCCAGACCTTCGTGCAGGCCCCCTTGATTTTTGTTCTATCATCGGAATGCATAACATTGAAATGATTTTATTTAAATATTATTATCGCTTCCCATCGATCCCCCGTTAATACTGTCAGCCACACGAGTGTAAATGTTACAATTTGAGCGAGTACACAGACTGCTGTTTCGGTTATTCGAACAAACAGATTCCTATTTATTCGGATGATAACAACAGAGAATATTCATGAACTGCACTTATATAAATATTCAAATGGTGAATGTTTTTTAGGTATTGATCGATATTTGGCATTGGGTTATTCCCATGGAACAATTTTTTTTTGGCATTTGGAATCGTACTCAGTTTCAAGAAATTCTATTTGGAAATGCGATAAAGTTACATTTTGAAAGTGGATTACGCTTCAATAGATAAAAGCAGTGTATAATGTGAGAAATGAAATTTATACAAAATATACATTTTCATCTAATACGACAGTTAGAAATTCACAACTAATACGTCACCCTTATCATTTTTTTTTTTAATAGTTTTATTATAAGTCGCACTTACTGCTTGATAATTAGAAAAATCATTTTGTATTCGCAAAAATGAACGAGCCATTCGGGTGGTCTGATTTAAATGTCTAATACTGGATACGTTCGCTTTTTATTTACCAAGTTTTGTCAAAATCTAGTCACTTTTCGCATTTTGTCTCGTTACATTGGACCCGCCGTTTAGAATTTCTAAATTCTGAGTTCAGATTTGGAATCAGCGTCCTCAAAAATCCCTGTTTACCAAATTTCATCAAAATCGATCGTCAGGGAAAGTGGATATAAATGTTTCTCTTTCAAAGAACTTTGAGGGATTCTCCAACCAGGAAATACTGCAATGTTTACTATTACGTCAAGGAATTTAGGGGGGTGTTCCTTCCAGGAAATACTACAATGTTTACTAGTATTTCTCAGAATTGGAACAGTCTTGCAAGGACGCTATATGTATACATATGTAGGTCACTACGTCTGTCAGTCATTTATAATTGTCTATAAAGTAGGAAACTTTGAGGTGTCATAGCTCAGCGTGGAATTGTTCGATTCGATTCTACCAAAATTCAATTTGAAGGCCACAATTTCTACTATCTAATACATAGTTATTATCATTGTTAGATACTTTTAAACAATTGTTTTTTTTATAACAATGTATGTGACTTTGAAGTGCCTAACTCGGCGTAGATTCGTCCGATTCGATTCTAACAAAATTCAAAGTTTTAGTTGCAAGCGGATACTGAAATTTCGTTCATTGTTCGATTTCCGTTTCATTGTTGCAATTACATTGTAGCTTAATTTTCTAATGGTTCGCTGATCACTCTGAATTCTATTTGTATGTACGCGTTTTATTATGACATGCTTGAAGCATTCGTCCGTTAGTTCCAAATATTTACCTTGCCTCGCGCATCTGCATTCAGTATTGTTCACATCACACCGCGCTGTTAGGAGAACTGGCTCTCCATTTCACATTCCACAATTTTATCTAATTATAAGAATATGTGTAGAATATCTGGTACAGAAAAATACCAGTAGCTCAAACAACTCGCAATTTTAACAAATTTATTTTAAATTGCATAGCATTCATGAAAATGTGTTGCATTGTACTTATTTCGAGGAAACATTCATGTACTTACTTCTCTTATAATAATTAGTATAAAACTGTTATTTGTACAGATAATTATAAACACGGCACCGTGTATTCCCATAATTTCATCCCTCAGTGAATGTATCCTTCGTTGCAGTATTTCATATAAATTAAACTGGCAAACATGTTGTTATGATGAATTCACAGTAATTTAATTAGCTCTCTGTAATTTTGTATAAACGTTATAACGATAATTTCTCAGCGACACAGTTAAAACTAAACATCTTAAAGCCAATCCTTATTGGATTTCGCAAGGGCTAAGGAATTTCTTCAGATGGTAACAGCATGAGGGGAGGGTCGGACCGTACGGGATCACGCTCCGCGAAATGAATAGATGTTAAATAATGAAAATATCAATTAGATCCCTGTGTTTGTTTATAATACGAGGTGTTAGATTGCAACACCACGAACATCACACCCCTATGAATCCTCTTCAACTTTACAAAGGTGTGCGGTCAGAAGCAGAGGACAGTCGATATAGCAGAGACTGTAACTCTTATCGCGAGGAAGCCGGCGGCGGAAGAAGAAACATCCCTCGTAAATATAGAAGGTATAAAAGCTACCTTTTTGATGGAGTGGGCTTTTAAGGGTCGACTTGGTAGCGAACCGTTCGTTCACCGCAAGGATGACCAGAAGGATCGAATGGTGAAGCCGTAGGGTGAGGGGTCTGTGGACGTAGGATACCAACCGTGCTTAACGACCATCGCTTTACGGGTTTCGTATTTTGTTTAAAATCTAACCGTAAAGTGGCCATAGGTTCTGACCTGACCGTGGTATTTGCCATTATGAGCTTTAAAGCCGTCGAAGTTATGTACCAACCTGAGACCGTCTGGCCAGTTTGTCACGGAATATGACATAAAACGTACCTAAGACTCGTGAAAATATTCTTACAAAAGTGATTTACAATACATGGAACAATTTTTTTTATTTTCTTAAAATAGACAATCAGTATGTTGTGGTAAATTCAATTACTACACTAACTATCAGCAATAATGTATGACCCGTATTAACGAAATGTTTAACTCCTAATTTTGATCATTCTAAATTACGTTCAAGTAATCACGTTTCAATTACAATGATATGTATTAAAAGTACTTTTAGTTAAAGTATTTTAATATTTTGTTTCAAACTTATAGTTATATTAAATATATATGTTCACACTTTGTTTCGACGAAAAGATCATAAAACAGAATACTTTTCCTTGCGAGTTTTACAAATACATGCCTACACTTTAGGTTTATTCGAACGGATATTTGTATAGAGAGGATGGAATCGTAGCTGTTCGATTTTCATCCTACATATACTTTCGTCTATTTGTCTCGTGAAACGATTTCAACGGATAGTGTATGATGATAGGAGACATCATCGAAATTCAGAAGGAAGCGTCACAACGTATTCCCATTTTTGTCGCGCCTTCCCAGTCACATGCTATCGGATGTCTTCGTGTTTGCGTAAGGATATCAACGAGGCGATAAAGCTACACTCGTCTGGGGTGAATAACTTACACTTATCCGCGTGAATTCTCATATAGGATACCACTTAAGGATACAAAATTCTGCCGAATCAACGAAATCTAATAATTCATGTCGATAATGAAATCGAATCATAATCTTGTTAATGTTTAAAATGTTTATAAACATTCAAAGTTATAATACAAACACTAAAAAAAAGTCGAGTAACGAATTTGTAGAATTATATTTTCCTTGATAAATTTAACAATTGTGATTAGATTAGATATTTGATTGCTTATGGCCTGTCAAAAAACATAAAAGTTGGATTATACACTTCGAGCCTTATAAATTCGGCAATTTAATGAATTCTGATTTTAAATTTTGTACAGTTGTACTTCAAAGATTGTACTATTAGATTAGGTGAAAAAAATCGATACTTTGGCCTTAAAAAATCGCAATTCGTAAAAGGCCATTATTTCTCAACGTATGTGATATCAACCCCTCGTGGGCGATTGGTACCTCGAAGTCGAAGGTGACACTCAGGCATTATATTTTTGGAAAACAACCAGTCGCCTTGGAGTTTACAGTGACCATAAAGCTGTTTTATTCCTGCGGAGCGATCTTAAAATTCCACTCCTGAAAGGACGCGTGCAAGGTGAGGGTAGACGAGCGGGAAAAGCGAGCATGATTAAGCGGACAGCGAAAAGAAGCGAGAACGCGAATAGAGAACTGCGAGAGTAAAAAATATAAATGTTAGCTCCCCCCGTAGTTGTGAATTCGGGAGGGTCGGTCGGTCATACATATGGGACCAATTTACAAAAATTATTCAGAACCCAGACGATCCCGTCTATATTCGTCTGGCACCCCACGGAACCGCCATAAACGCGTATCATTGTCAAAGGATTTGAGAGACTTTAAGAAGAACACAGAAATACGGTGGTTCGACGAGGAAAATATACGGAATATTCAGCTCTGTAAAATATACAAATACTTCGTTCAAGTATTCTCATTTCATGGGATAGTGCGATTATCTTGGAAATTTACAACGAGACGCGAGAAGATCTCTTCGTGCATTGCACATGAATCATGCAAAAATTGTCGTAATATGAAACAAAAAACTGGAACCTGCAAACTTGACGCTTTTGCTCTATAGACTGGTAAGGAATTTCTTCATTCCCAATACTATTAGTGTATTGGGTTATCTAATACGTTGCCGCGTCTTTTTTTATCCTAAACCTAAATACAACAGAAATCAACAAAAGAATATTTCGTTAATACTGAAATGAAACGTGAATATTAAAGGAACATTTCCCAGAAACTTCAAATGAACGAAGTTCGGTTTGATTTAACCGTTCTCCATGGCTGCAAAATTACACAGTGTATAGCGTATGTTTCTCTATTACATCTGTCATTCTGGACAAAAAAAGTTCATTATGTCCTTTGAAGCAAGTAATGCAATAGCAGTTAATTTGCTTCTGCCCCGAAAAACGCAATTTTAGTACATAAAGGTAGAATTTTTGCTTTGCAACTTTTGACAATCGAACGTGTAATTTAAATTTGAGTTCGTTTGCTTAAAAAAGTTTTATTTCATGCTGAATTTTTGAATAGCGTAAAAGGAGCAAAATTTTTTTGAAATTAAGTGAATATATAGAAAGATGAAATATTTAATTTATACAAAATGTGAGAAATTATATTATATTATAAGGGAATAAAATTAATAATAAGGTTTGAAATAAAAATTCAAAAATTTGCTGTAACATGAAAGATATAGTATAATTATAATATAGTATAATTATATAAAATGACGGAATTCGTTTAACTCTACTCGAAACATTCCAGACTCGAGGTATTGAAATCCCAAACACCGAGCGCAAAACAAATAATTCGCTCCAAGTTAGTCCAACGTGTCTTTGCGCGGTATTTGCAAGTCGGGAACGCGGGAGAATAGCTAACCGTCAATTATTTAGCGAAACGAGTCAACAATTGTCTTCGCAGCGAATTCTCTTTACAAAAAGGTTGGGTAGATAGCGCACTGGCAGGCTTGCTTTGAGTATCGCCGATCGTTGCCGCGTAAACTTGAAACAAAGCGGGACGCGGCGTTACTGTTATAACTTTCAATAATCGTTCGCGAATAAATTTGTCAGAAAACCATGGAGAATGTTATCGCGGTAACTTTCACGAGTATATTCTGCACCAAATTCATAACAACTTTCCAAGTCACATCGTCGGTTAGAGCTCGCCTCGGCCATAAATTCATCTATGCAACGGGCTGAACCTTCTCGGTTATTTCAGTTTTCGCTACACAGTGGCTTCGCCTGAGCAGGAAGGCACGCATGTACTAAATAAATAAAGTACAATGCACGGAGAGGCGCCGAGCCGAGGCTCGGAAAGTAAACTAAAGAATCGTCGAGGGCTGGACTGGTAGAAGAAGAGAGAGGAGAAGTGAAAGAGTTGAACTAGGGATAGAGGGGATGACAGAGTAGCCGAAAGAAAGGGCAAGACAGAGAAGGAACCAAACCCCGCGGGTCACTCGACCGACTTTGCGAAATAAAAACTCTCTTTACGGGGAGCTTTTATTGCGGGTTCGGCATTCCCTTTTTTTTCTTGTATTTCTTTAGTTGCACGCCACAGTGCCTTTCAATCGGTTCAACGAATACATCGTTTACCAATGGTCTCTTTGGGAATACCGCGTTTCCCTCTTTTCTAACAACTTCTATCTTCTGCTTTTCGCCTCTGTTCCCTCTTGTTTTCTCTTTGCCGCGTCTCTCTTAATTCCTCTCGTAGGTTTCCCTCGACGAAACAACGGCTCTTAAACGACCGTTCTTAAATGAAACACTTGCGATTCTTTGATTTGTTGCCCATTCTTCGATATTTGATTTGAATGACTAGAGAAATAAAGCTTAAACATTTTTTTACGTGTAAAACGTATTTTATTTGTCCGTATTCAAATGAAGCTAAATGAGTTTACACGTGTATTTACATTTATGTAACAAATCCTTTTGTTTCCAAAGTCCCTTTGTTCCATTTGTACCTTTTATTTGGAGTATAGTAGAGCTGTCGAGTTAAAACAATTAAAAGCATTTGTGTCTAAAACCAAAAGAAAAATTTGTTCGATGAATCATTGTTTCCAAGTTGGAAAATTCAAGAGAAGATGCTTCCCTCAAGAATTCTTTCAAGATAGTAAACAAAGCGGCGATCGTTTTTTCTTCTTAAAGTGAATTCTCTCCGACTGGAGTCCATTATTCTTGAGTCTTCTTGCAAACTCAAGTGTTTGCTGACTCTCCCGTGACTAACTGCTGATTAGAGCCCATGGCTCTCCGTAAATAGTGCCTGTTGGTCTCTGATGGCTAGTGCTGTTTGCGAGCCACTGACCGAGATGTCTTTTAAATGATCCATAATTTAAATAAGAAGGAGTTACCTTACTCATAACGTTAGAAGTCTTAAATACAATCAATTTTTCATGTAGTCATGGTAAATACATTAAAATGAACTGGGTTCCCAATTTATTTAAGTGATCCTTCGAATAGTTTAGGCGGCACCCTGTTGTAGAACACCCTGGACAGCAATCAGGACGAGACCCCATCCAGCCTTAAGAATTCTTGCGTGTAACACACGACGTAACACGCCAGTATACCACAACCCGTTTCAACTAGCTCTTACGATATTAATTTATCGTGGGAGCAGCGGGTACATCGTGATAAAGCATTCGATCGCAACTATGTGCCGCAACATTACTTAATGAATGGAATCATGACACGAGGGTTTAACTACAAACAGTCTGGCTTAATTGCACCACGAACCCCGAGCAATTTGCACATCGAATTAAGCGAAAATGTTTCCAATTCACTTTCATTTCTGAGCGAAACTGTCGATTACAAATGACGGTTCATCGCTATATCACTATCGCAATATTCGTTTCAATTTAATTGCTGTTTTCAGCCAGAAACGCAAACATTAATATAACATAACCTGGCTCACATAATCGGAATATAGCGAGTTAATAATTAGCGATTAATATTGTTTGTCCATTCGACGTCGGTAAAAAGCAGTTCCCAGGGGAACTTGGCGTTGCGGTTAGTTTCGATCAAGTACAGATTAATTTTTCATTGTTAATTTGGCAATTAATTTGCCAAGAGGAAAAGTGGTTCTTACAGCAAGTTGAAGGAGGGCCTGTCAAGAGCACTGATTGAAATGTAGGGTGGAGAGGCCTCGGGCGAAAGATTCGAGGGTGGAATATTGAGAGTGGGCAAAAGTGTGAAGCGTGCAATTTAAAGTGGCTAACAACATACCATCGTGAAGAAATCGTTAAAGTGAAGAAATGATACTTCACTTTAAAGGGAAATAGTTGTCAAAGTCGAGGAGTGCAAAATAAAATGTCACAAACAAATTACATGTTCATTATTCAAATGAAAATATAGTAATTCTCAGCAAATAATGAAATCATCTTCGCCACTGTCATTGTTTATTCAGCTTTTAACAGTTGCGCTTTTAACATCAAAATCAGAATTAGTTATTCCTTTTCTCCTTCGCTTCTTCTTCTTCTTCTTCTTCTTCTGATTTGTGATACTTTGCTTCTCTCTTTACAACTCATGTAGAGGGAGATCGAAAGGACTTTGACTCCTTCCATCTCTCTCACTGGTCATTTCTCACGAAATCGGACACTATATAGAGCAGCATCTCGGCATCTTTTTTTTTCACAAGAAATGCGTCTGTTGTTCGCTTTCTAGGAGTCTTCAATTCTAGGCCAAATTTGGAGGACATTTGATCCGTTTACTGGAACAACGACCACTGCACGCTAGAGTTCAGTGTAATTTCCTTGGTGTTTTTCTGAACGTAATAAACGAGTGGTGTTTGCGGCGGGTTTCGCAATTAAACCGTATACCGTATACATACCGTATACATACGATATGTACCGAGCACACTCTAAGCGCAGAGTGCAGGTAAAGCCCGTTTGTTTTGGAAATTGCGTTAATTTGCCAAGCGCAGACCGGCTAATTTTGTGAGTGACGTCGCAATCACTGCGCAATCACCGGAAACGAACAAATCGTGTAGGTGAACCGCCATGGTCATGTATACAACTGCGTTTTAACAATCGAGTTCTTTGAATAACGACACCGTGAAGCAAAGAAATGATGCAGATGATGTTATGTTATAGGTCGAATAATAATATCGCATTTCAAAGATGTAGACATTACATTAAAGCAATTATTACATCATATTATATATCATCATACGCTAATAATCAGTTTCACTGCAAAATCATTGACGAGTGTTAATTAATGATTCGACGACATTCTTATTTAAGTCCATAACTCGTGATCGATTTGTAAATTATAATCCTGATCCTACAGGATGGTGCAATCAAATATTGATTTACTGACTTATGAGAGAAATCTGGAGAATAATAATTAACAAGACATTTGTTTGAATTTTACCCTTCTTTGCCTGTCTTACCAAAACACACAGGTACTCTTCAGTCTGGCGTATTACACTATAGTAATAACATGAAAATACAAAATCGAAGAGGATGAACGTACTGAAACTGCCTACAGTCATGTTTTAGAACAATATTCAGCTGATTCGGTAATTAACATTTTCCATACGTTAAATTTTGTATACATTATCTCACGAAAACATTGTTGTAATTACAACGCCAAGCGTTAGACAACAGCTTGTGTATCACAAAGGAGAACGTCACCGTAAAATTTCGAGTGTCATCCTAGCAAATTAATCATCTATTAATTGGCAAAAAAGATGGTTATCATCCTAGGAAATTGTTTGATCTTGAAGGGACGTGTCTCTGGACGAGTTAAATGCTGATAGTTATTATGTATAATTATAAATATCTGTCCGCTTGCGGAGGAATCAGTTTTTGTCGGAATCTCGCTGAAACGCTACGCGACGTGCAGCGTTACATGTTTTTCTTGGAAGATAAATAGAAAATTGTTCGTCGATTAAATAATACACAACAATTTATAAATAGCCTTTTCGTTTCGACGATACCAAGTTAAAGAGTAGCATACGAGTTTTAAGTCGCGAATATAGCTGAGAAATTGCTGCTATGTAATAAATCTTATTTACGTTGCAATTTTTAACAGGTGCAGGAAGACTTTATGGAAAGGAGAGTATCGTACACAAGTGCAACCATTCTCCTACATTGTGCCATGCGAATGCAAAGTCGATAAAGGAGCACACGAATACTCTACTTACCCTCCATTACACAACGGCAACAAAAGAAATACGTGCGCCACATCTACGTAGAATATTTACAAAGTGTAATCGAGACGGTCTACAATTTCTCGTTCCAATTTGGAACGCGTGCGCCAGTCAGCGTTGGAATACAAAGAGAATGAGAAGTATACTTATTTGAACCGAAATCTGTGTAGGAAGCTAAACACGCGAGGATACTATTACATGAAAATTAAAATAGCAGTATCTCGTAACAAATAGCGCGATAGCAAGTTAGTTACTTGTTATAATGTATAAATAATAGCGTAAAAAATGCAGCGAATAAACAAGACTCAGTGTTATATGCAGGCGTACGTTCTTATTATCAATTTATGTACTTGTGTGATATGTACTTTCCAGAAGAATTTAGAAAGAGATAATATATAATGATATTGATACAAAGAAGTAATTACATTTAATTACTTCTTTAATTAAATCAAATACAATTTAATGTAAATTAATTATTTCAGCTTGTTCAAAGTATAATAAAGAATGTTACGATTTTGTTGCCGAACGGCATATCAGAATCGAAGGTGAACAGACAAAAAGGTTAGAGTGGACACGTGTAACTTATTTTTCAATTTGTACCGACCACCGGCGACCCTATCTGAGGGTATGGTTTTTGTGAAATCAATCACACATTATTTGCTACCACATGTCCCCGCCGTTAGCAGAGCAGACAGAAAGAGTGACGACAGACACGAGGAACACGAGGAAGGGCGAAACCGAAAAGGGAAGGAAAGCAGGATTAGAAAAAGAGAGATTTACTCATATCAGACTCGAACACGCGTAAAATCCGGAGTAAAAACTCTGTAAATTTATCAAAAGGAATAAGGGAACTATGGGGCGTAGCGTAATCAGTTACGCCAAAGAAATGAATGTTTCAGACATTTTAATGAAGCCTTAAGTAATACAAAGAATATTCTGACATTAAAACCAGTGAGATGATTCGAATAAAAATTGCTTTATGATCAAAAAGGAAGAGCTGAAAAGAAAAATTTAGTATAATTTTTAGAATATTTAGTATATAGCAATCGTGTTTAAGTATAGCATTCTGTTTAAGATTAGATCTCACCTTTACTTCAAACGCTACTTGAAAGGCGTGCCGTATTTCTTTCGTCGATGTTTAGATGTACCGTGTATTGTACCTTAACTGCGCGGACGTGTTTTACGTTGAAAGAATCAAAGGGTAGGTTACTTGGGGGTGGAGTTCAATCTAACCTTCTCCACAGCAATTTACTTTGAAATCATTTACCCTCCTGCCGGTGGGTGAGAGAGAGAGAAACGACAAGCCACAGGTAGAAATACGAAAAGAAAAGGGTGCTCTACTGGTACGGAGCTTCCGAAAAATTACGCCAGTAAATTTCCGTGGCAACTGCCATCATTTACCTAAACTTCGTGGCTATTGCATCGGAGCTATTGCGAGGCGGAGATAGAAGCCGTCTTGTTGAATCGCGGGGACAATTGTTTTCCCGGCATAGTAGTAAGTAGACCTACCGAAGCAGTAGAAAGCCATCTCGAGATGTACGGTAATTGTTTGCAATTATTGGCTCGCCTCGAGCCAACTTTGGGATCATCTCAACATGCCCAGCAAATTGTTACCACCGCTATCCTTGCTTCCATTCTACGTTTCTTGCGCCCTACCAAACCCACCCCATTTCTCGGCGTCCCCTCTCCTTTTAGTGGCCCGCGAATTTCCTTCTTCCGCCCTTTCCTTACTTACGCCTAACCCTGTTACTTGTTAAACGACTCCTTCGTACCTTGTCAGTTGACGAAATTGAACTCTATCCCCTCGTCCATCCCAATTCCGCTCGACCGATCGTTTCACTTACACCGTCATCGACTCTGCAGCCTTCGAAGAAGAAATTATCGTCTCGGTGATGGGATCAAACTGTTACGAATCTTATTTCCACGGTTACGCAATTTTACACTTTTATAAATACAGATTTCGTAACGATAGTCTCTTAAGAAAATCACCGAAACTCAGCTGGCAAATGTCGTCCGAATGTATTTTTCTTTCGAATGAAATATTATAATTAGACTGCGGTTATTTATGCATTTATGACTTTGGTAAATGTATGAAATAAAATATGCGTTACAATATTTTCAAGACATAATTATATTATCTCAAGTGAAAACTTTCTATTATTATAAAATGTTATTGATTATAACGTCTTGAATCACATAGGACAAGGTATTCCTTATTCGTCTACTAAAAGAAGCGAATGAACAAAAATCAACTCTTAACTCTATTTTCATAAATTTCTATTTTCCACGTACTTACCATTCATAAAGTGAATTCATATCATTGCCAACAGAACGAAAAACTTTCAATAAAATATTAAAGCTAAGCAAAAGATGAAAGAATTTTTGGCTCACCTGAATCGAAACAGTTAACCGAGTCCTATTGTTTTAACAGTGAAGTCGGAGAAAGAATAAGAAGAAGGGGAATGAAATTCATCGAATAAAATGTATCACTTATCAGATTCAGGTTAGCTATCGTATTTATAGGGCAAACAACGCCGGCAAGACAGCAAATCTTGCGCACAGAAGATTCAAGACACGGAACGGGCGAAGGTGGTAGCTTTTGCCTTGAAATACGGCGATACATTCTCGAGGGTGGTCGTAGCATTAGGATTAACATTCGACCGAGCTAACTACCAACCAGACCAGGATTCGCCGACGGAATTTACGGTAACTCTGTGTTAAACGATAAAACCAACAGCAGCTTGGTGCAGTAGAAGAGAGACGAGAGACGAAATATGTATGCGCGTATGTATTTGCATGACTGAGAAAGCCGCGGGAGAGGGAGAGCTAGAAAGAGACGGATAGAGAGAAAGGACATGGTTGCGGGCTTTTGCCTCTAGTATGTGCATACTGCAAGTATAGTATACGCGAGAATGGTACGTATAGTAACGAGGCCCTCCATATTCATGGTGTACGACATACTCGCGCAAATTTAATCCATCTGTACACCCTTACCCTCACTCGCCCCGTGTCGCTCCTCTCCTTCCTGTTCTCCCTTTTATCACCCTTCGACCCCCTTCTCTCTCGTGTAATTTTGTACATAGACTTTCTCTTTCCTTTCCCCCCGCGCTTGGTATCTCGACGTCTTCTCGCCAACACCGCCCCAATTGATTATGCATTGCAAATATTTATCGTCGCCCAAGTTGTCGATTCGTTCCAACCATTCTATATTTGGGGGAGATTCCTCATATCACGGGCGAAATATCGATTTTTCTTTCTTGCGCTTATCGTCAAGTGTAGAGTTTCAGAGCTACACCTTCAAAATAGTAAGCCGAAATTCAAAGAATTGATGAATATGAGGCGTTCCAAGCAATTTCGTCCACTTTGGGACCCGATCATTTTTGATTTGGCTGAAATTTTTTTATATTATAGTACCATACTAAACACCTCTTTGTGAATTTTTGTAGATTTTTGTAATGACCCCAAAAAAAAAGGAAAGGAACCTGAAGGGACCTGAAAGGAAAGGGTTAATCGAAGTCAGAAATAAATTTTTATTTATAGAGAAATATTTTGTATGCGGTCAGCTCGATATGTTTAGGTTATACGAAATACAATATTTGAAGGCAGAGACGAAATAAATTCTCCTTCGGCAGGTTTTCGACGCCACTGTGTAAGAATAACACTTGGTGGATGGGCAAGGGTGTCGGGGATTTGTCTGGGACTATCTAGAATCAATTCAGTTATAGTAGTCAACCCCTCGAAAGTAACAGCGTAGGGAACCTCAACCCTTAGTCGCGCCAGTCTGTCGGCTGTGTCAATAGCTGATAACATTAGCACCACCTATTTCACACTACTGTCATATATTAAAGCGCTAGAAACTTAGGTCACTTGTTACATATTCCCAGAGGAACGTTCCTACGTTCGGATGCGAATAACCAATCGTGTTCGAAACATTCCTGACGGGGATGAAGGGAGCAACAGAATTTCATGTCACTTGAAAATATAGTAAACGCTACATTTATTTGAAATTCTCTGATAAGCAAATTTTTAAAACGAATGATTGCTAGCGTATTAAAATCAATAAAAGTTAGATGCAAAATAAAAGGTATTTGGGTTTTCAGAACTTCACAAAGAATAGTAACATAGTAACGTATCGATGTATTAACTGTGTGGGTAATAAAAGAGCGGTTTCATATGCACAAATAAACTGAATGCATTAAATGAAATTTTGTTATACGAGTCTCCATTTTCGAGAGCAATTATTTAATTTAATTAATTAATTTTTACAATACTTGGAATACATGCGATGTTTACTGAAATACAATGTAATGCATAGAATGTTTAATGACAATTGAATAAAATATTCGAACCGTGCAGAGAGGTCAGAATTATTAAGGACGTCGTGTTTTGTCTAGCAGTCGAGAGCTGAACACATGCACGTGTTTCGAAGTGCGAATATTCAGGGAGATCGATGCAATCGTGGAAAATTGGCGTTTCCTCTTCGCCGAGAGGGACAATACTTTCTCGTTTCAGGCAAACGTCCCCTCCGTGAGAGCATCCGCGTGGAAAAAATCCAATTTGACGTGCCGATTCCGCGACTTAACCTTTTAAACTTGCCAGCAGATATTCATAACTATTCCATTTACACAGACGCCATGCTTCAGAAAATAATGCGAATCTAAAGAAACACATATAATTGGTAACATAAAATTTGCGTTACGTAATGTATTATTCTAGTGAACTGTAATTAAAGTAATATAAACTGACAAAGTATTTTGGAACTTTCTACAATTGAGTTACGGAAGTTTAAACCGCAAATTCTTGAATGTTGCCGCGACAATCATGATATAGCAAGAGAAGCTAAAACGACCATTTCTTAAGGGTCGTGAAACACTTAAAAAGATCTACCGTCTTTATTATTCTATAAAAATAAGACACTTTATGCTGAGAATGACTATCCACGTTCCTTTACTATTATCTGTTTCTCTCTTTTATTGGTCATTGGCCTTAAGAGATACTTGGAATCTCATTGTTGAAACATTAAACCTAAACTTGGCTAGAGTGTTACTATTCAGAAGAGTAAGCTGCTCCTTAGTATAAACTGTTTCAACATTCGTGGATACGGTATTTATGGAAACACTTAACCTTAATCTCCTACTCTTGTATTTAAAGTTATTTAACGTGTCACCTAAAAGAGAATTTATGAAATTTGCATCACTTTCGCTTATTCAAACTATCCTTTGCTTCTAAAGTATATCGAATTGTGAGAGTTCTGAGCAATACAAGAAGTAAAATTCCAATGGCTTGTTGTCTTCTCTACATCAAAAGCTACGTTACAAAAGACATTCTTTCGCAGCCATGCTGAATGATACCTCGAAAGATGCTTTTTACCAGTTCCGGTTCGCTAGGTGCCCGCGATAATAGAATTCAGCCCCGTAATCCTGTGCTTGACGAGAGCTGTTGAAGATAAAGATGGTAAAATGAGGTTTCAAGCGGAAAGAGAACAGAAAAGAGAGATGAAAGACCATCGTCGATAGACAAACGTCAGAGAAAGGGTAAGGGGTTGCAACCGAGGAAGAGGATAGACCAGAAGAGGATAGACCAGAAAAAGATGGGAGAGGAGCTTGTTTTCTCGGGAGATAAAAATGTTAATTTAAAAATAAGGCGCTAGTTGGGATTAATAGGGTAATAAAAAGACTCGTTCCTCGAAAGCATCGTTCTTTTTCTCCTCTTCTACTCCATTTCTGTCTTCCACCTGTCTCCGGCTATGAAATGGGATAATTTAGAATTATTGCAAATTAGGAAGTCGGAACAGTACGTTGTTTGCGAATCATAAAGCTTGTCCCGTGGGACGTCGAAGACCGGATAAAGGGGTTGGAGTGTTTCTCATGGGGAGACATCTGCGATGTCAAGTTTCATTACAATGCGCTACGGAGTATTCAATTTATGAAGGATTTGTAGCACAGATTTTTCGTGTCCGGATCTTTCACTAGTCTTGATTTGTTTTAAGATTGAAACTCTTTTTATTTTCGAACAGCCGAAATTCATATCCCGTTATATGGCGAAAAATCGTGCGAGGCGATGAAATGGATGATACAGAATATGGATGGAACAGAATAAATATGTCTCGTTACACAGCTTGAAAAGAACAGCAAATAAAGAAGAGGACGCACAGTGTGATATTAGAGCGATCAAGCGGGATAAAACTAATGCGGTCCAATATTTCGGAACCTATTAGGTCGTCCACACACGAAGTTAATCAAAAGAAATGTAATTGGTTGTTGACACACTCAGACTTAGACTTAAACTTAGAGGTTGGTCAGATCTAGACTTTGGAAATCAAAGGGACTTTGTTTTCTTTGATTTCCACGGTTTCGTACTTAGTCTTAAGCTCGTCAATTCTATGTAGAGTGTGCATCTACGTATGTATACTCTATGTAGAGGGAGATCGAAGGAACCTTGATAGCAACCTCCACGTGTTGAGACCTGGTAATCGTTATTATTCGTGACGAACAATCCTTCGTCGCGAGTAATAGCAAGCTAATGGCAGCGTACTTGTAATAAGATCTTTAAATATAAAAGTGCAAAGTGTAAAGTGTAGTGGTCCGTAGTGTGGATGGTTTCTGTGCATTTGTCGTATACAAATTAGTGCGTATAAGGACATTTTATTGTAGTAACAAAAAAATGTTCCGTTACAATTGGGTCTCAGTGCGTCACAAAGCAATGAAGGGGTTTTCTGAGAAAAAAAAATGTCCTGTCGCGGGAAATCATTAAGTATGGTGCAGCAGGTGGCGGTTCGCGATCAATTAGTTTAGTTAGTTAGATTTTCAATCTCTCCAACTTTTGCGTGTGCGCGAAGTCTGTACATTTTTATTTCAGTAAATTGATATCATTCTTTTTTTTGTAATTACTTATTCTCGACATTAGCACTGTGGATTACTTTAGGCAACCATTACGTTTAACACACTTATTATTAGTGCTCCCTTGGATTACATAGTAATTTGTTACGAAAGTCGGTGTATTTATTTAATTTAAATCTTCTTTTAATTTAAGAAAAACTTCTTTCCCATTCTTCAGGAATGAAGATTTTCTCGTAAATTATATGTTATTGTTTCTTTTTCTTTTTCTTTTTCGCAAACGGCGTCGTTTTATTTCTTCCTCCTTTTGAGACTGAAATTGCTTATATTAAACATTCCACATTATTTAATCTAGAGAACTAACGTGCAATTCTCCGACTACAAAGGAGTCGTGATCATTATATAAGATTCCTCGCGAAGTGTTTAAGCGAATAAAGTGAATAATATTCTCTATAAAGTGAATCTTTATAAAGTAAATCGTTTTCTTATGTATTAAACATTTCTTTCCACCCTTGTCAACATATGAGCAATTTAATCAGAAAAAAACACAATATCAAAAGCAATTTTTGGAAAACCTTTTATTAACGAAAACATTATCGACTGAGGAACTCGCCAATCTCTTCGAACGACAGATGGGCCCCGAATAGCGTTAACTTTTAATTTATTCCAGCGAAAATGTATGCATGTGAAGTAAACGGGCGTGTGAAAATGTATCTTTTATAACCGGAACGGGAAATTTGACGCGCTATCGGCGAATGCCCGTACACGATAGAAAATAAATGCGCGTTTGATAAAAACGGGCCGCTTTATACCGTTCAACGTAAATTGCTCCATTTTGACGAAGCAGAACATCCGTAGGCGGCGCGTAAATCAAAATCTATAAAACTTGTTCCCCGGGCAAAGTTTGTTAACGATGTTGTTACGATCTGACGGGAAAATGCGCGCTGAACCGTGCCCGCGGTCTTATTTTTCCTATCACGGCCACGCGTTATCGAAGTCTCAGGTGCATTTTTATATTTCCTTCCAGACCGAGAGAAAAGTTGTAACAACCCGAGCCCTCGAGGGAGCGTAGCACGCGAGCCTGCGCGGGCCCGCGAAAAGTGACTTCTCGTATCTTCGTTCACCGATGCCACCGATGGTATAGAAACCCAGTATGCGGGGGAGAGACGAGATCGGGAGAAGGTCTAAAGGAAATGGTGTAAGAAAGATACGAAGCACCGGAGGGAATGGAATCGGGGGACAAAAAGACGGGACGGGGCAAGAGAAACAAACGACGGATAGGGGTGGAAGAGGAGATGCTCCCTGACGGGGGACGCGGGAACTTGGAATGCAGTTTTTGCTTGTACATCGGGGTGGGATATCTTACCTATAGGTTGCCAGATGGGTGGTGGCCCCAGTTGGCCGGGAGAGAGGGGTTAACTTTTAGTGTCCCTTGTCTCTTGCAATAGAGGAAAGTAGCGGATAGATATCTGCACTCGTTTTCTTCTGTTGCGAGCCCTCAGTTGGGTGTTACGAGAACGTATACGCGCCGCGGTAGGAATACGTTTGGAAGCCGGCTATAAGAAAGGGATAACGTTTTCGTGTTCCGGGAAAACGAACCACGAGCTGTTTGGTATTCAGGCCGCGATCGGTGCTATCTGTTTATTCCGAAACAAGCGCGTCTCCCGGAGTTCCCCGTCTACATTTCTGCCACTCTCGCTCTTTCTCCCATCGTGCTACCCTTTTGTACCGGCTTTATCTATCCGCATCTATATCTCTCTCTCGAGCGGCCCGCCGCCTACGTATCTCTTTTAAAAATTGATCGTGCCGACGAAATGGAAGAAACACGTACACTGGGAGAGTACGGTGTGAGCGGGTATCGTACACTCTAAGGGAATTATAGAAAGCGCCATCAAGTATTTGAACACTCTCACATTATTTGACAAATTGAATTCACTGGTCGAGTTGGGAGTTTAACCCAGGTATTCGAATATCCGCGTATTTGAAAAAATGCAAACAAATTTTTCGAATATATGAAAGATATAAAAAATACAAATTTTTAAACCAGCTCGGATTGGTTATCAAATTTTACATCGCGTTACACTCAATTACCTATGTTTTTTTCCAAGGCACAATTTTTGTTATGCAAATTTTAGTAAAATAAAATATAAATAAATTTCCAAAAAGTATGCAACGATAAATATAATTAAATCGAAAGCAAATAATCTTATAATGCTTGATTTGCGATAATTTGTACACTAATCGTTAATTATCTTATTATTCTAAAAGGTGAAATACTTGGAATCTTATTATATGCACTTTAATTACTAAATTTGATCTAATACTTCGTATCCCAAGCAAAAAGTCAGTCTTGCAGGATTAGTATTGATCCAGTTTTTCAGGTGCACTTTATCCAGTTTTCCAGACGTTGATGTGTCTCTCCGTGAACACGAGCTTCCCCGTGGTGCTCGGGTGCACGTATTGGCGTTCATATTCCGTCGTCGTTGCTCAAATACGGCGTATTACTTTTATAAAATTTATCAGGTTGACAAGATCGAAGGGACGCGTGAAGGAAGATTATAGGATGGCCGGGTACTGAAAGCCTCAAGGATACAAAGAGACGCCGTCGTGTAAAAACCGATACTTATTTGCCACTTTAACACTCGATCGGAACACCTTTCGAGGCCATTCACATCGCACAACACCGTTTGCTTGTGTCTGCTTTCACGTTTGAGAATGTCTCGATAGCCTTCGTAATAATTGGATTGTGATCGTTGTTTATAGTCGATTTTAAAGACTCTTCTATTTAAAAAATGATTCGTTTAAAGAATAACGATTAAACAATTAAATAGTTCATGCTTTGAAATTATTCGTCTAAAATAATATATTTGTTAAACATACGAAGATAATGAAAATTGTTTTCTTAATTGTTCTAAAAATTCTAAATGATTTCATTGACACATTCTATGTGATATTACAAAATTATTAATTCTTTAGTACTTTTGGAATAAAACCTTCAATGATGGAAAACAAAAACTCGAAAGTGTGGGATTTATGGTATATCGAAATGGTTACATATTGCTTTATACTCATTCAGTCTCATTCAGTCAAATAATCACATTTAAACGTTCCGCTCCCAAGGGGTTGAACTAAATAATCCATTTTCACTGTTACTTCCCGAGTAATGCGAATTCGAAACGTAAAAGGTCTTGTACGTACGAATAGACGTTTTTACAGGCCAAGAACTGAAACCTAAATATCGAAAGACGGAAAGAGCCAAACTTGTCCGTTGAACTTGTAAGAAGCCACTGGAAGTCCATGCACGTGACCGGGGAGCCAACACGTGCGGCAGAATTATTGTCCGCAAACCAGTGAGCTTCGTAGAGAAGGAAAGAGGGACAGAGAGATAGCTTGAGAAAAAGTGAAAGAGAGAGAGACGGAGAGTCTGGCGGCGAGAGCTCACGTTCTGATTAAATTCTCCAGGAATTTAGGTGATTGCACGTTGATTCGATTGAAGGCATTTCATAGACGAACAGTCACGAATAAGGGTCCAATGAAGGCGCGTTTGTCAAAGGAAACTATCTTGACCTAACGATTCTGACAGAAAAGTTCCCTGGAAGTTCACCTAAGACGGAGCTTTCATTCATTTATCGTTCGTTATGTAGTCTTCGCGCGAAATAAAGTGAATGTACACTTAATGTACACTTTATGATCAAATAATTTGAATAAATATTATATAGTAGTATTCAAGGGTTAATTAATATAACCAATTACCTTTCTTAATTTTTGAGTTTTTCTAATCTTATTTTACCGACAGGTTTACATACCGATACGTATTAATGAGATATTTATCTGTAATATATCTTGTACAATCCCAAAATAACGAAATCTTTTATTATAATTTGATAGAAATATTTTAAAGGCCTTACGCAATATGATAATAAAACAAATCTATTTTTTGACACACAAAGAAAATAATACCCCCTTAATTTGTACTTTTCCCTTTTTTTCGTAGCGACTTTCGCACTCCGCGTCGATTTTGCTGGCTGCGTCCCACGAATCGCTTCATTGCTCTCCGTCTGTCTTTCCGCGCTCACACTCTTTTTTCCCATTCCATGATTCTCGGTCAGCCTTGACGAGACGGAGGCTCTCGGAAAGCTGAAATATGCTGACTTTTACAGGCGTGCGAGGGCCGCCAACGGTAGACTGGGAGAACCGAAAACGAAGAACGAGAAGGGACTAGACCACAAAGGCTGCGGTCGGCCCGATTTTACCGGCAGACGTGTCCTCGGCAATTATCGAACTTTTAAAGTCCGAAAGGGCTCCGTTACCCATTACCTAACGCTAGACACACCCATTGTGAAATTGTCGACGCTTCCTGTCGTCACCCTTGGTTCATATTCGTCGGTAAAAAGAAGGCGCCTCGGGAAATTTTGACTGACGTTACCGTCACTCGAATGGTTACGCAAAAACAACGAAATATTGCTTATCATTTAACCCCTTCACGCCTTCGGCCATATATGTGGATGTTCAATTTTTTATAATTATAATTACAGTCGATAATAAAAGAAGCAAAAAGTTGATAATAACTGAAATGAAATAAGGGGAATATAATATAAAACATACTGCAAACTCAAGAACCTCTTACTTACAAGTCAATATTCAGAATCGCGAGGGTAATAACGAAACAACTGCGATTACCATAAATAAAGAGTAGGTATATTATTTAAGGGTGTAGTTTAAAGCTTTGACATTTAAAGGCACTAAGTCCAGTGAACTTCCAATAAAAGCCGACCGATGAAGTGCGGCAGCAAAAAGCTGCGAGTCGTTAACAAAACGCACGTTCTAAACAGGTGCATAATTTTCATAAATCCTTCGTTTCCCTGGGCGACCGTATACGAAACGCGAAAACAAAATTTCGCTCACGCTATTTTATAGATTTCACGTGTTTAATGGTGAATCTCGTTGAAAAGCGGCCTTGCCAAGGTTTAATCCGAAGCATCCATGCACGTATACGTGTATTAAATTCATTTTACTTTGACACTCGCGCACGCGCGCCGTTGCGGCGCATTTAGGTGTTGCTTGACTGGCGACCACAGCTAAGCGCGAAATTTCATGCTTGAATAGATACACAGACATATATGCACGCGCGACGGAATGCACGTCCCTAGTTTGCAAACTAATCGACAATTCTCTCCTCCGAGTGTTATATGCATGGCGCTTCGGTTTAAAGCGTTGCGGACGGTTGGCCCCCGGCGAGATGCATGCATATTTGGCAGTCGGACAGACTTGTACTCCGGTATACCTTGTACCAGTAACGGTTCGGTAACGGCACCGATATGCAAATATATTCATTACGTTCTCGGTCATATCCCCTTTAACTTCCGACAACCGCACTCCTCGCCAAAAACCTCAGCGGTAACAGCGTGATCGTCCAATTCGAAAACCAACCCCCTTATCATTAACCATGGACTTTTCTGCTCTGTATGATCCTTAATTGATATCAGATCCTCGTATCGGTTTTATTTCAGTTGCTTTCAGTTCAATTTTACAACGGAGACAAAAGTCACAGTGACCATTATAAAAATTGCGCGCGATATCACGATGTACAAGTCAACCTTCGAATGAGATATGCAAAGTTCTTTGCGAAATTAGTTGCACTGGATCTGTTAGGATATCCGAGTCTTCGGGTAATCGCTGGTATAAAGATATCGCTCCAAGTAATAAAATGTAATGTTGGAGCATGTAACTGGACGAATGGTTAAACGTAGTTGAATGTTTAAGTGACCTTGTCTGTGTCTGTGTAGTTTTTCAAGTTTCTTGTTCTCTGTATTGAGTAATTTTGCATTATATACACAGAATTATATTATATACAATACGTAATTCTGTAATGGGAATACCAGTTTCTTACTTCACAGTCTGATGGCTGTACAGTGATAAAATGACAAGAACGATAAAAGGAAGATAGAACGTTGAGAGGAGCGTATTTTGCCATGGATGTGATACAGTGGTATCAAACTCAATTGGCTGCTCAAGACCACTTCTCTGTCTGTGAATCATTCCAGCGACAACTGCTGCTTTGACGGCATGCCAACTTGCTCCTCTGTTTGAGAGACAGAACATGTGCTTGCAAGTTTTCATTACATGACACCAGATAGAACAGTAGGGTAGTCAAGCAATAGGTGCAAAGGTGAAGATAACACGTCTTCAACAACTAGTTGTGTTTGATCCAAGTATAGTTGTATCCTAAATTATAATATCACATAAAAGCCTCCTTGGCAAAACACATATTAAAATTATTCTATCATATGATTGTCGTATTCATTTTATTTTAGATCGATAATATTTGTTTTTTAATCTCCCTGTCGAAATTTTATTTATTTTACGAGTCAAACTTTTATGAAAAACATTTGTCTCTTCTTCAAAAATCCTCAATAAGGATTGAAATATTAAACCGAAGACAAGGTATAGATTTTTGTCTAATTTCGTAGAAAAATTTGTCTTATTTCTTTTTAGTAGTAAAAAATGTTGTTCATCATTGCCGTGGAAGCTGTCGTACCGATTACCGTCGATCATCAAGCACGAGGGAGGTTTTATCTTCTTTGTGAACAACAAACTAATTTCCCGCGAACCAACAAAGTTTCGCGCATGTTGGAGAAAATACATGACCACTAAGCAATCAATCACGGAAAGTTGAACGCATTCTAAAATCCCCTTAGAGAAGTTCCGCGGAACTCAGTATATTGTTATTTAAACTTACTACGAAATTCGTGCTATCTAGTCGGACGCGATAGAATCGCTTCAGCTGAACAAACACGTAGTACCGAAACCCAACAGCAAACCGACGCCGACGTATCCCTGAAAACTCAAATGCCGCTGGCACGTTGATTTTCAAAGCCCGTCATCAGGTGTTCCCCGAAGATGCGTTTTAATTTCTGTGTTTTGAGAAATCCGACAGATCACGGTACGCGTCCTTTGAATAATATGAGACACTGACTTTTAAATTCCGATTTAGACAGCGTTGCTTATCTGTAAGTTTTCGCGATAAAACGATTCTTTAGTTACATATTCCGGGAATGTTTCCACATTTTAAAATTTTGATTCCAATTCTGTAAGTGTAAACTAGTAAAGTAACCGTTGAACTTGGTTTGTTCCGAATATAAAAGCGTTCATCTCAGAAAATAAAATAATTCATAAAAATCCGCAGCGACTTGTTGGACATCCTGTACATTGCACGGAGTTTCAATTCCGGTATCTCGTGCCAGGATTTCGCAAGAAATTCGCAAACCTGTGTTGCTCGAGGCACCGTCTCAATCCGGGAATATGATTTCCATACTTCTAGAACGTATTTCGTTTTATACTATGTTATTCCAGAAACGCTTATCAATGTGATACGCGTTCTTTACTGTAACAGCACAGAGTAGAAGGCAATTGTATCCTCTGTAGATACCTATTAATATGTTTTAAGATCAAAGTAGATAATACTCCAGTTTGGTTCTTATTTGAAATAGTATTTACAGAATATTTCACCGAACTTGATAATTCTTTGAAGTGGAATACAGTATTAAATGCACCAAAAGGTTTAAAAACGAATGTATTAACACCCTAACAAAATGCACTGTCTGTATGAAATGAGATATCACAGAACCATCTTCACCTACATAAAAATGATTTAAATATTAGCTTCGACAGAATAAAAATTGACATATATGCAAATTTGTTCATTTCTTCTAATAGCATAATCTCAACACTCAGAAACTTGATAATTATTAACTTTATAGCATATTTCACTTATACGGGGTAGATGATGAACCTTTAAACTTGCGAAGCTTTGAACTCCTTTGAAGATTCTCCACGCTTTCTGATTATTTAAACTTTCTGAAACTTACAAAGTTATCAAGCTCTTAAAAGTTTCGGGAATTACGGAACTCACAAGAGTAAAATAATATCGAAGATTATTCAAAGTAATAGGTAGGTACAAAGTCCTTAGTTACCGGTACGAAGTGTAAATTGAAGTGTCGAAAATGATTTACATATAATTAGACTGCGGATATTTATTCATTTACGATGGTGTATGAATATTCACCAAGTATGAATATACAAAAGTACACAAGAATATGTACAAGCGTATAAATACTTAAAATACAAAAAATTAAATACGTTTGACAAAATTTAAAAGATAAAAAGTACTATATTTTACGTTTCTCCTTTTCATCAGTGTAAAATTTTCAAAATATAAAACAGAGGTGTGGAGTAACATAGTTTAAATACGTTCACTACCTCATTTCTGAGGGTTTGAAGTTCTAAAATAACTGAACAATATTCCAGACCACCCGAAGATTGAAGAATAAACTGTACCAAGGTAAGCTCTGAAAAAACAAACGTGACGTAAGTAGTGCCGACATACATACAATTTTCAATTTCGTTTAAAGTTTCAAGATCCGCGTGACTTTCAAAACTTTATAAGACTTTCAAAGTTTACGAAACTCTCAATGTCTTCAATATGTTGAAGATTTGAATAATATTTGAGGTGCTATAAAGTTCCAGGAAGCCCGATCGAAGGTGTCTGAAACAATGCATTGAATTTTCGTCGAATTTTTGAAAAAAGAGGCTAATGGAAAATCTGAAGGGTTTGTCTTCGTAATCGCAAAGGTTGTCTCATGTATTGCGAACATTTTAGGACGACCAACGTTTTCGTTACATTTTCGAAGCTTCATTTACTGCCTCGGGGTCTGAACATGGACTGGAAGCCTTATCTACATCCCTGCTTCGTTTCGTTCCGATCTCGGTCGACTGGAGGAAAGTCAGTGTGTGCAGAAAGGCATCCTTCCCGAGCTGCTGCTTGTCCTAAGGGAGTTTCGACTAATTTCCCGCAAATTCAAGTCGAAATAGACCGTTAACACTCTGGTAGAAGCGTAGACGTGGCTGCCGAGGGAGTGTAAGTTCGGTGAACAAGAAGGACGGAAAGGATAGAGAGAAGGCCTGATGGACGTACACGTTGAGGGCAGAAAGGAAGAAAGGGAGAGACGTTCGTACAATAGCGAAGAAAGGAGAACCGGAAAGACGCGAGAGGGAGGATGGTAAAAGTGGGAAAGGGCTGGTAGTCTGGAGTCAAATAGAAACTTGCCCCTTTTGATCTTGACTTCGCGTTCCTCCCTTTCCTCTATTGGCGCACTTCTCCTCCGTATACCTTGTAACGGTCGGAAATTTGGAAACTTGACACGACGGAGCGAATCAGTGCTAGCAAGAGCCCTTTAGAATTTCTTCGCCGGACACCACTTTCCTCGAAAACAAAATCGTCCCGCCGTATAACCTTGTTGTTGCATCACTAACCCTTTCCTAATTCTTCAGGCACGAAGATCGAAAATGATGGTTTCTTTTTACTTAAAAGTAAAACGATTCATTCATATGATTTTGTCGGAATTTACGTTGACTCGAACTACTTGAAATCTACTCTACAGTCGTGGGCTGAGAGTAGAGAAGAGCTACTGATAGTATCGATTAATCATCGCTCATAAGTGGTATCATTCCACAACTTGTTGTCGTTCAATTAACCTTCCTCTCTTCTCTATTTAGTCGCGTTTCTATTTTCGAACTCGCGTGGACTACTTCCCGTCTTCCTCCCGCAAACGTCATCAACGCCGATTCTTCTCGTTCTTACCTGGCCCACACCTTCTCTCCTTTATTCCAATTCTGCGCCATTGTACGTACGCGTAACCGTCGCTGTAATAACACAGCGCGACGAAGGGAGAGAAAGAGAAAGCGGGACCACCATCGTACTCCGTATACCCTGAGGAAGAGACTGTGCTTTATAATAGCACGATGGAAACACAATGGCTCCCATTCTACCTTTCTCCCTCGTCCGTCGTTCTCGGTTACCCCACACCCTCCCTCTCCCTGTTCCACCCGCCCTGTTCTCACACCCACTCCCGTCCACCTGTGCACCTGGAAACTTTGCATAAATATACTATAACTATTGTTTCGCAAGAGCCATTCGTGACAGTGCGCTTGGTTATTTATCGTTGTGGGTTAATGAATTTCCCCTTTCAGCCTCGATTTATTGGCTAATTCGGCCCGCTTGCCGCGTGAGTAAGTTGTTGCGGCTGTACGAGGGTACGCCGGCAGAAGAAATCAGTTGAGAGGGGTCGAAGAGTTCGCGGGCGGTAAGGATATCGACGCGTCAGTCTATGGCTTTATTTTTAGATCTCCTTTCGTAAGCTCTTTAGGAGAAAAGAAGCAGACTGCGGAATGCTATTCTCAAGTTTATACGTTTAAAGGGGGTTGAAGATGGGTTTAAGGGGTGAAAGCACTCATTGGCAAACGATCCTTTTGTATCGCTGTTTGAGGACCTATCTATCCAACGGTGGCTCGCGGAACTATTCAAACGCTTTCAATTCGAACGTTCGAGGGAGAGCTTTTCAGCCCCACAAAATGTTTTGGATTTTTTATAGACGACACTCAATATCTAATACAAATTAACGCAACTTATTATTTACTACAAAAACATAGGAGAAATGAATTTTTCATGTTTGCTTATATTTTGTATCTTTTTATATCCATATTTTTATGCTTTTTATCTTTCTGAAGAATGAAAATATTGTCAGACTAGTACTTGTCAATCGAACCAAACAATTTTCTTGGTATGACATACAATACGTTATCAATAATGTCTATTCACCAAACAGATTCTCTAAGATTATGAAATGTCCCCGCACATAACCTCCTGCATATTTGAATGAAACAAAAAATCGTAATAAGTTGCTCCCCATAGAGTAAAACGAAGAAACAGAATCACATTTTCAATTTGAATGTTTCAAACTAGTTTCTCCGCGTCGCAGCTATCTCAAGTTCCGTAAACTGCGACTTTTCTCATCCTGTTGTTCCATTTAGATAGGAAAGAACATACTGGGCGATTTTATTCCTCGAATTTCTCGTGTAGTGATTTGTAGGTAACAGTTAATTCATTTTCCTCGCTCATTCTCTTTCGTCTATAGTAGATTGACGCCGGCAAAATCCGCGCTTGGAAAACTATTGACGGTCTGTCTGCCTATCAACCTTCGTTTCTGGCCGTTTCACAAGCGTAGAAGAGGATTCTGCGGCTCCTTCTTCTATCACTTTCGCCAATATTCTTCCTCGGTTTCGTGGAAGGAAAATCACGTTTGGCGGCAAAGTATGGGGCAGCCGTTTTATTAAGGCCTCAGTTTCTATGCTACTTTATGGCCCATTCCTAAGAGCACGTAACAGAACAGCATCCAATATCCTAAAAAAGTATTCCAGTGGTCGGATATCATTCGAAATATCTCGGTTATTTGTTGTATTATAATACGTTAATAAGATGGTAGAACAAACAACACGTCAATGCAAAATAATGAAATTGATAATAAATGGTGTTCAAAGTCAATTTTCTAAAATAACAAATTGCAAACGCTATATAGTTCAATGAATATCGTTGAAATTTTCATATTTTATTTTACACATGATAATGTTAATAATAGAAAGTGAAACGTTGAGAAGCATTTTCCTTCTTTTTGTTAATTAAGCTCAAAGTTTACTTATAAGAAATAATTTACAAAAAATAAGAAATAATTTTCCAGATAAATATTTATAAATGTGCTACTGGGTTTAAGTTGGATTATAAGTACTTGATTTTTGAAAAGGATTAATATATACACACCTAAAACAATAAATTAATTACCAGTGTACTCATCATACTTACTCTCGTGACCAAGTAACTATGTTTTATAATTGTCAGAACTTTAGCTGCATCCTATTTGTGAGCAATCTCATTTCACTTAACGAAGGCTACGCCTACGCATATTTGGCATGTATCCCTTTCTATTTGGAGAATGTATCGTGAAAAGGAAGCCTGTCACTGGGCCGGTTTCTCTATTTTCAGCGTGTTAATTGTCAGTACTCAGCAGCGGCACACGTGCGGGAAACGCTTGGCTATTCATGCAAACAGTTTTCGAAAGTTTAATCGGCGCATCCGTCGGCTGTGCCGTATGGTCGTTCGTTCGGAGTTCATGCGAGCAACCGAGAGACAAGGACGGGAACTGGAAGAAAGGGAGAGGTCAAGAGAGACCGGAAACAAAAGATAGAATCGAAGAGAAAGAGAGAAAGGCGGGAAAGGGTTTGAAGGGTGGAAGCCAACAGAAGCTAGCGCAGTGGTTCTTAACTTATGGACTACCGACGCTAAGGAAGTGCAGATTGATTCTTTAAGGGCTGCGAACTTGCATAGGGAAATATTAACACTTTGAGGTTCATGTATGATTTAATGAATAAATTACTGTTTGAACGTTCCCTTCAACGTACATTTCGAAAATATTGAATACTTAATCTCATTGCTACTACATCTCAACAAACTAATTTTCTTTCAATTAGTATTAATATATTCGTCGGTAACTAAAATAGAAATATGTTATGGATATCGATATTGAATTAGATCTATTCATATTTATTATAGAATATTTTACACATATATTTGCTTCAAATAAATACAATGCGTTTAGTATTTTCAAATGTATATGAATTTTGTTGATTTTAGTGAAGTAAAAATATCAATTAAACTAGTATCAATTAACCCCACCAGATTGGCAAAAAGTTTCGTGGAAAGAGAAGTACGAAAAAGAAACCGAGACACAAGGGAAATGTATGGAGCGAACAGAGACACGAGAGGCAAGCGTAAATGAGACGGAAAAGAAGGCGATGGCAATGGAAAAAGAGAGGGAGACATGCGAATGTGGAGGAAGAAAATCGGCGAATAAAGGAGGAACGGGTAAAGCGTGAGCGAGAGAAAAGTTGTTATCTACCTCATAGGTAGTGATAAGGCTGCGATTTGTTTTCACGTGAGGTTCCTAGGCATAGATTAAAACTGTTTAAGCCCCGGCTATCCCGGGAGGCGCTGTTCCTACACGAGTTTAATCTAACCTCACTGTTCCCCTGTGGTATCCATCCTCCGCCGTTCCAATTTCACCTCTTCTCGCGAATGTATTAAATCCTTTTATAAATGCTCTCGAAACGAGTTTCAAAAGGAGAAGAACTTTATCCCCGTGTCCGTTAAAAAAAAGAAGAAAGAAAAAAGGATGAATGAAAGAAGTGAACGTAATAGTAAACGTACTATCGAGGGAGAGAGATTAATGGAATACGTAGCGACTGTTCTCAGTGGAAAATTTACAAGTTGAATAGATAATAAAGCGAACTTCGTTCTCTATTTTCCGACAGAATTAGTGCGAATTAGTAGTTTCAACGCGATTTCGCTGGGGTTTTACTAGCTGGTTAGAAGCAGTGGTTGCATGCGACGAACAACTTGCTTGCTTTGAGGGAATCAAATTGATACACACGCACGTGCACTGTATGTGACCTCCTTATCGGTCAGATTTGGCTTTAATTGATGGCAATAGTAGTTGTGCTTCACTCACTCGAAATACATTTTTGAGTACACTGTATATTTCATTAATGAATGTGAAATGTAATTTTTCTAAAGTTCAATATAAGGTATTCGTTTATGAATAATACAAAAATAAGCTTGAAATTTCCTATATATCCAAAATATTCATTTATAATTAGTTAGAAATTTGTCACTTCCTGTTTAAAATCTTTAATAATTCGTAACGTTTGGTAAATTGTTGACTTTAATGAAACCTTTATAACAAACTTAAAAATTGTAATCAAGGTTAACAGACGAATAATGAATTTGATTATTTCAATCAGTACAGGTCTATTTGACGTCTGCAATTAGCAGTTAACACAATCGCCAATTACGGAAAAGTCTTAGGCGAGGAGATGGAAATGACAATGGGCCAAGGAACGATCGGAGAATAATTTCAGTCCTTAACTCTTCCCACACCCATTTCCTCAATTGCAGAGGTAAAATCGATACGACGATGTGCAAGGGATGTTTCCAATTATCGTTAACTATCGGCATGGGCGAGATATATCGTATCGCAATCACGTGCACATGTACGCCTTAATGTATGTACAACTAACGAACCCTCTTCTCTGCTTGCGCATTCAAACTCATGGTCGCTTCTTATTTATGAATAAAACGATACACGTCTAATTTCCAATAAAACGGTCATCATTCCATTAGATATTAAAACACTTCAAAAAACAATTATTTCGGTTATTCGTTTTACGTAAACTTCAGCGGCAATAAATCAATCCTAGGCGATTCACTTCTCTTCTACTTTCCCGCTCTACAGTTTTCGCTGTCAGACATGCGATGTAACAATTACTGCTCACTCTCAGCGTCATTCACAGTATCTATCATCCGCGAAACATGAAGGGGAACGTACCCCAATGTTCCAGTCTCCCTCTCTTCGAGTAGCAATTTTAGGGAAATGTGTATCATCACTCATCATGCTTCTACCCAGTGAATGACGCTTTCATTCAAGTGTTTAGTTCTCGCAATGTATTACAAACCTACTATATCTCCTAAACTGACTTTAATTTGCGTACGCAATGTTATACCTGGTGTAATTTTGTCATTTTATACAAACAACGAAATTTTATTTAATAAATCTCACTTTGTATATTAAACGAACATCACAAGAAATTTGAACACTACGTAAGCATTCATGATATGGTAAAAAATTAATTGAGATGCCTGCAAGAAAAGTTATCCTTATTAGTGCGAATTGAGCGTTACATTGAATGCATAATAAATTAAACCACAAAAATTAGGAATTAAAATTCTTCACATTGAGAAGGCTTAACATGCATCTGCGTTAAAAATAATTATTGCTTTAATTGTCGCGTGGCCTCCATGTCGCAAGCGTTTAGCGTTTTCTATGCGACACGGAAACGTTAGAGCTTTAGACGATGCAGCACACGGGTATTGCTATATCATTAGAGAAAAATAGCGCTCGTCTGTGGCACGTGCTAGCGCAATTAAGATCCGTAGATGGCGTAAAGCGTTGAGATTCCTAGGTTGCTAATTACATGGCGCTTCGCGGTTCTTATGTTTCTACCAGCCAGATAGGTAGTTGGCAATAAATTTTATGCTTCCCAGCCAACGGCCATACCAAGGAAATCCAGCTGAGTTACGAAAGAAAATAATGGTAGCAGATGCATAAACTTCGCGCAGTAGGTGAAGTCGTTCGACCGTACGTGCGTATTTACTTATTTACAAATGCACAAATGCACAAATCTCTGACTTTAAACCCAACTGCAAATTTCTCTACGCTGAAACAAACGCTCGCAGCAACGAAGCATCGGCTTTTACATGCGATTGTGATTGCAATACTGTAAGGAACAGTTGACACTATTGATTAAAATTTTCTTAGATAAGCATTGTAAAGTATTTTTCTTTACGTGTCATCGTCGTCCATGTATGTTAAACTTTTACGAAAATTCTTATCTTGATTAATATATGATGTAGTTTAATTAAAGTTAGGAGGATTATGCCATAATCCGTTATAAAACTTTTACGCAAAAGAAAAACAATTACATGTTTTCGTGTTTTTTTAAAGTGAGGGTTAGCACATGTACCTATCGTAAATGGAAATGTACAAAAGTTTCACCTTCGGCACGCTAAATAAATTAAACAAGTAAAGGAAACATAGGTGCGCGCAATTATTTGTTTGAAAAGTAATAGTCAATATCAAGGTAAAGAGGCAGATGGATCAACCTGGCACGGAAAATCACTCCAGGCTGAACTAAAGTTCTAAAACGGTATACAACTTGGGCTCTCGTGTGTCTTGATGCCGGAATTACGATGCCTCACGCGTCGATAAATTTTCATTAACCGCCGCGATGCACGACTTATTCCGCGAGGATGCGTTGCTAAATCTCGCATTTCGCGGGATACGTAATAGCCTCATTAATCTGATCGCGGAAGGGATGCCGCGGCATTTTATGAGGCGGCGTCTTTTCAGAAAACGCTTAGAAAAACTGTGCAGTTCTCGTCGCGGTGTGTATAAAGTCGGCGGCCCTTAATAAATCTCCGTGGCATAGCGGACCAGCCTCGAACTCGAGGAGCCCAGTAAATAAGCTGGCCGAGTTTTAATTATTCCTATTTTTGCATCCGCCGACCGGTCACGAGTTTAGCGCCTCGTTCGCTCGTCCCTTCTTCCTCCCTCGCAATCTCCCTCTCCACTCTTTCTCCCTCAAGATTTAATTATGCAAATCGCAGGGCCACTAGACAAAACCAATATTTGCTTGAGTTCTTAGATGGAGCTAGAGGGACTGCGGGCAGGGGGGACCCGGGGACGGGCAAAAGCGGCACCAAGAGGCAGCCACGGTCGGCCCAGGTAGGATTTCGCAACTCATAATCAGGGAGATTCATTTGCCTCGGTACATAAAAATATAATCTTTCGCCTCTTCTCCTTGTTCTGCCCTCTCCGGTGCCTCCTTGTCGCGATAAATACATTTCCAACGTTAATCGTAATAGCTTCCCTGCTGATTAAAGCCGCACATTAACGCCCTTTGCTAGATGAGATTACGGGAATTGTGATGTTGCCAGGGCGCACAAGGAAACGCGTAACCTGAACGATGCGCGTATCTTTGTTTAAATAGAAGGCAATAATGCCGTTCGTTCTGTAGCACGCTTCACAATTAATCAGAATGTATATGGAAAGAGTGGATGGGGAAGGATGGAGAACGAAGCGGTTACCGAAGTACTCTCTCCACGAATAGCAAATTGTCAATTTTCTTTTTGTCTTGAAAGTATCACGTGCACGAGGAGATTTGATATGTCTCGAAAGCAAAAACAAACATTACGACCATCTTTTTAATTGAATAACGTTTGATATTTGCGAATCGTATGTAATTTATACGAAACATTCATAATGGAGCTGGAATGTATAGTACTATTGCAGGAAAGTAATGAAAATAATGAATTCAGAAAAACTGTAGAAGGGTGGAATGAGTGAGATGCGTGTGTATGCACGCGAGAGAGAGAGAGAGAGAGAGAGAGAGAGAGAGAGAGAGAGAAATTTTATAGAAATTGAGAAGCTTATGGAATATTGCGAGTCAGTAATATTTAGCGATGAAAATTACATATATACATTCGTATATAGTTTCCATATAAAGTATACAGGGTGTCCCAAAAGTCGGGGAGGAGCCGGAAATGGGGGGTAGCTGAGACGATTCTGAACAACAATTTCCTTTGCAAAAATGTCGGATGGGACTTCGTTAAGGAGATATTAAGCGAAAACCTCGACCAATCAGAGCGCGCGTAGACCCTTCGAGCGGCCGCGGTAGGGAAGGCTACGCGCTGGCGGCCGCGCTTGTACGCGGACAAGTAACTCGACATGCATCGAAGGACACTGACGCTGCCGCCTAGCGCGTCCCCTTCCCTACCGCGGCCGCTCGAACGGTCTACGCGCGCTCTGATTGGTCGGGGTTTTCTCTTAATATCTCCTTGACGAAGCCCCATCCGACATTTTTGCAAAGGAAATTGTTGTTCAGATTCGGCTCAGCTACCCCTCATTGCCGGCTCCTCCCCGACTTTTGGGACACCCTTTATTCAAGATTCGTATATATACTTCTATTCCCAAAATCTAGGAAAAATGATCATTTACGAACATTGGTTTATGTTAGGTCAATTCTTCCTATGAATCATCGTTGATGTGGAACTAATTCCGTAGATTCATATGTACAATTCACGAAAACGTGAACGTTGAGACTGTCACGTACAGTCATAAATTCAACTTTCATAAATTTAAACGGCAGTACGTGCGAAATTGCAGTTCTCAAATCGTGAACCCAGATTAAATGCAAATAGAGGGTTACGCTTGTACTTGTCTATTGTAAATTTCCTTTTAGAAAAGACTTTTACAAAGTAATTTAACTTCCATAGAGGAATAATTTTATTCATTTATATAAAAGTTCGTATACGTATCCTGGGAAAACGGATTCACTGGAAGAAAGTTGGCAAGCACTGATGAGAAATTACGCTTTTACAGAAACAGATGGAAACTGCCTTTGCCGACTCGGGAAGAATGAGATTATTCATCTTGTTTAACTTACTAATTACAATGTCCATCTTAAAGCAATGAGACACCTATCATGTCTACCTAGTGTACATACAAAAGGTGATTCAATATTTTATAAATTTCTGTTTTACATGTGTTTGACCTAATTGACTGAATTCTATTATACTGATGTGAACGAAAATGATCTTTCTAATTAAATCACACATTTTGAGAATGAGTCAAATAGTGAAATCGCAACGTTCATAAATGCCTTGCTTTCCTTTCAACAAGGGTTGGTCTTTACCATTATAATTGGGAATGTTTAGTGACAAATTTTCAATGAAATCACAGAAACGGTAATAATTGAATGAAAACGTTTCGTAACTTCGGGATCGGAAGGAATCGAAGAATTACAGCTTGTTGAAACAAAAGACTTAAAGACGACCGTCACGACAATTATTCATTATTTTCCCCTGGTTTCACCATGAAATCTCTAATAACGGCGGCTGCACCGAGCTACCGCTGGAGTTTAAAAGCCTCCCCACGATAAAAAAGGAAAGCCGGCGGTAGTCAAGCAGGTAATGTATCCAGTTAAAAGTTTTCCAGGTTCGCCGGAGAGGGTGGAAAACTTCTCAGGCCGTCGCCAAATAAGGGGCCAAGGTGCCAGTAGAGACTAGAGATTGTGCATTTGTTATTCATGGGGTCTAACGCTTCGGTTGGCTTTAACATTTCATCGCGTAGAAAGTAGCCGTTTTCACTATAGCCCGCGTCTGCGTAAACTCCGCGCGATGCATGCGTGAGAAAGATAAAAAGCGCGTCGAATATTTCAACGAGTTGTCGAACGAAATTACAAGCTGCAGATGGACTTTCTGAAAGTCATTCCTTAGAAAAAAGTAGATTCTTCTTTTATATTGTTTGTGCGGTTGTCACACATGTATTTGTTATTATATCTACCATTTTGATCATTAAATGATTAGAGACTTAACACGTTCAATACAGCTGCCAAGTTTTCCCACCTAGAGCGGACTAATTCTTAAAGTTGCTGATTATAATAATGAATAAATTAAATTAATACTAAAGATTAATAAATTAATAAATAATACGAAGCGTATAGTTGAACCATGTACAATTAAATTTCTTCATAAGGGGCTATGTTTACAAGAAAATTGATTCGTAATATTGCTATACGCTTCTGCGTATTGCGTACACCTTGCCTCGTATGTCTGACCATTACTTGCTGTTTCTACTGATCTCGGTATTAGTAAGCATGGTAAGGTACGATTTGCTTCAACTGGCTTTAACTAATTGCGGATTAGTTCTTTTTGAGGGATTCTAATGTAACCTACATTTAAATTGTTAAAAGATGTTATATTAATATGCAATTTTTCATAAAACTGCACCGTCGTAATTGTTCATTGAATTGATTGTCTCCCAGACCGAATCTTTGCAGATGTGCAGGGACAATTTTCAGTAGACACTACCTGTCAATAATCCTCTCGTACATCTTCCTCGTGTAATGTACAAAACGTGCTCGAATGAAGAATAGCTGGAACGTGGCTAAACTGCCAGCTTGAAACACTCGGCTAACGATGAGTTAAAATTAGTGCACTCTGATTCAACACCGTGAATGGGTTTTTGTAGTATTGATTTTGCTGTTAATGTACATGTGCACATGCACTCGATGTTAATCCTCGGCATTGATATGATGTGCGTCTCGTCGAGCGATGCCAATGAATATCGTCAAGCGTCACGGGCATGCAACTACTTTCTTTGGAGTGCTTTATTGAAGATTACATCGGTTTTGCGCAATTCATTTGTCGGCGAACTCATTACGTGTATTGCATGGTTGTTGTTCACGTGTTGATGGTTTAGTCGTGGCATATGCAAACACAATAGAATTCTCATTATGAAAACTAATAGTGTGACGAGAATTCAAGTTTAATGTTCACATGTAATTTCGGGCTAGATTGATCACGATGAATTCTATTCATGTCGAAATAATAAATGAATACAACCATTACGTGACCTGATAGTTTGATTATAAAAGATATTGACAATTTTTGCATTTTAAAATAAACAGAACATCGATAAGTCAACATGAAAGTAACATTTTAATAATGTCTGTAAATATAAGCTTCTTATATTTACAAGTTGATGACTTAACTCTCTCTTTAAATATTGTTAATTTCAAGAATACGACTCGCAGACAACTTCGTAGTTATTTATATAGACGAATTAATTTCTTTATAAAACGAACTGTTGAAAACCTAGGAGCTAATTTACAATAAAAAAGAATGTAATTCGACGAGGGAAATATCTAGTACGTATTCCAATAATTTCTATTCTAAGTTTAATGAAAGCTAATGGAAACTACTGGTGTGCATTCTAGTGAAACAAGTGTTAAACAAGGCAGCCAAGTTAAACGTAACTGAGTATTATTACTGCTGAATACTGTCTTTGTGCACAATTCCTTCCTATTCCAAGTTCAGCGAAAGCTAGTGGCCTGTATTCAAGTGAAACAAATGTTAAACTAGATAATCTAATTCGAAGTAACTGAATATTATAAATATCGAATATATGTGTTTACATTTATAGGTATCAAATAATTACAAAACTACCATTCTTATACGTAAATTTACACATTTTTACACTTAATGAAGTAGGTCTTAACATCTTCATTACGAACGTGATTTATCTGTACAATAATGAAAATTGTGTAATTGAAATGAGTAGTCTTGTATGGTCCGCGGTAATGACCTTTTAACTGGACGTTTATTTTCGAAAAAAGAACAAAGTCGCGCGGAACCATGTTCGAGCTAGTGGACATGGGAGCACTGGAATTTCTTTATCGATCAAAATCTCGTTGACGTTGAGCGAAGCGTGACATGGTGCACTGTCGTGATATAGAACGCAATAGCAGGCGATGTTCAATCGCGCACGCACCCTTTTACGTAATATATACGAGCTGCCTCGTCGAGTAGCACGAGTTAATAGTCAACGAAGACCATGATAATTGAGTTGATCTTTGATTTATTCCTAAAACTTTGGTTTGGTCGCCAATTAAGACTTTGTGTGTCACTTTGTACTTCATTGTCACTATTTTTAACTGATTCAACAGTCTCTCTTTTTTAATTTTAGACAAAATCGAATTGCATGCCGTTCAGCGATATTTCGTTGCATTTCTGCCGTGACATGGTTTTCAAACACGACATCACGAGATAGTGATAATTCTAGTTCTACGAGCAACAAACCGAAACTGATCTAAATCTTTTCCTAACACTGTCGCGTGTACGCTGGCTGACGCAATGCGTTTTTAGTGTTGCACATTAGAATATACAATTTTTTCTCGCGTTTCCTCTGAAGTAGACCATGTAGCTTCATTATATATTCAAAATTAAGTTGGTGTGCTACAACTAATGTTGTTATTAACCATCTGCATAAACTTGGGTGCACGGGTAGCCAATATATTTATATATTTTATCTTTTAGTGTCAGCAAACTTCTATAGTCTTAAATTTAAATGTATGCTTTCAATAGAATAGGTAAGCGTGCGTTCTTTTCATAAAATATAGTGGCACTTTGGCGCGCCATTTCTAGGGGAGCATAAATAAATGGCTATTTCATTATGCGAAAATGTAGCATTTTTTTTTAAAGCACCTTAAATTTCTCAAGCGACAGTTTTTTTTTCTAAGCCACTCAGAGAGGAGCGAACGAGTGAGAAAGGGGCGCTCAGGTGCGTCCTGCATCGTCTCGACGATGTTACTCGAAAGCGTTGGGGGGCGACGATATGAAATCTTCCCTGCTCTTTTCGCCCTTGTCTCCTCGTGAATCGTCGTTATTTTGTCTCATCCCATTGGAGAAACTTATCGATAAAATGGATGGAAGCGAGTTTCCTCTCAGACGTTCCGTTTCTACAAAGTTTCACTTCATTTGCAATCAACACTTAACATGGAAATCAGTGTATAATTCCCCGAAACTTTACGATAACAACAAAGGTTATTCACGTACTATGTCATCCGCTGCACAAAGTTTTGATTATATTATCACGTTCTTGAGACTTAAGGACAGTTCATAAAATATTGGCACAAAAGTTATCAACGTGTGCTCAATAATAGAGGAACAAATATAAATTTGAAATCAATTTAGTAACCAGTGGTACAATAATAATTTAAGTAAATTCAAAATGGTATTCTTGCTCGGAATTTGTTTAAAATAAATAATGTGAGATCAAATGTGATTCTATTGATTATAAGTGCAAACAGTCATGAATCTTCGATTTAATTAAAGACTTTCGACAAAGAATTTCACGCTAATCAAGGTTGTAACGTTTCGAAACTCCAATTTAATTTGAAATTTTTGTATTACAATCACTAAAAGCTTTTAAGATGCTTGAAACTCATTTATGGATCCCGGGTTTAACGATGCATTCGGTATTTATGTTTATGGCGCAAAAATCGATACATACTTTCACAGGGAAGCTGGTGTGTGGATATTACATGAAATAACGTAAATCGACAACCTCGACTGCGAAAGTAAGAGTACGGGGAGGATCGTGCTAGACGCGCTGCAAACGAAGTTGCTGATGGCTTAGGTCATGGTCTGGCCATGCAAACCCTTCCTGGAAGCTTTCACATCCTTTCACCCTTCGCCACTTTCTTCGACTACCCTTTTACACGTCATTACAGTTCCGAAGTTTTCGCATGCCCTAAGTAGCTCGCAACATGAGTTTAGTAAAACCTCAATTATTTGAACCAATTGTGTATTACAATTTTCTGATAACCATTTCTTTCGATTGAATTTTTACGAGCAAAAAGATCGTTTATTAGATAATAGTTTATTTCCCAATTTATACAACAAGTTTTCAATGTGAAAACGTGTTTTTTTTTATGTATAAATTCGGTATACCGAATTTTCTTCTCCGTGCACAATTATTTCCCGCCCCATAATAAGGATCCATTTACGAATGAAGTCATGCATCGATGACAATTTCCAAAAATCAAGGCGAGAAATTACTTGATCTACTACTCGAAACCATTCGTCTCGGAAAGGGAATTAAAATGGCACCGAAACGAGATTAAGAAGACGAAGACTTGAGATTGCGGAGTCACGTAATCCCGTTTCTATTGAAGTGGGCGTAACTTGTCGCAACGAGAAGCCCTCGAGTTACATCTCTTTCACAACAGCCAGGAGGACGACACTAAAGAAGGGAAGTCGCTGGTGTAAAAGGGTGAGCGTGTTGGATTTAACTGGAATAGCCGCACTGACGCGAACGCGACTTGCCGAAGTTAAATGAATGATTAATCTCTCCGTTCCTTCCGTAAACAAGCACGATCACCTCTGATTGCTATCGAACATGCTTGAAATCTCGCACGAATTCCAATTCAGTAGGGAAGAGTGGGGATACTCGTGCCACTTTTCTTGTTTCTCGTTATAACTATTTCAAAAATTTATTTCGAATATGGTATTCGAAACAAATCTTTACATCAGTTACAATGATCACTATGGAAATTGTTTTATTTTTTGTTTAGTTTCGTTTCATTTTTTTGTTCTCTTTTTTTTTTGACAGGCTTTTTTCCAAAACCTTTTACGCGAAAAGTATGGTACGTTATATTGGGAGTTTTAGGTGCTTGTCGGATACTGTATCCCTCTGGAAGGTGAAAAAACAACACTGCTTTCATGGTTTCCATCATGGTAAACCTGCTTGAAAAAGATGGCAAAAAATCGAAATCAGAAAGTGTTTCAAACACTAAATATAGAAACATATATTCAGGGATATCTTCTATTTGCTTACTAAATTATAAAAAATAATCTGAGAGCAGTTTTATGTTTGTATTTTTGTAGTACGTCTACTACTATAGTTAAATGTTAGCTGTTGAAATAATTTAAATGGAAAGGTGATTTTGATAAATTTTCATGTGAAAAATCAACATAAGATCCAAATCTATTGATTTATTATGTAAAATATTAGCCCAAGAACTTTCCCAATTATAAATTATCTTTCAACAAAATCATTCACAGTTTAAACATTTTGATCCTTACCTCAAACTTAGACGAAGTTTCCATCTAAAAAGTCATTAATATTTCACGGTGATAGATATCCGTGAGAAAGCTTTTGTTTTCACAGAAATTCGTGATCAAAATTTAGCTATAACAATGCAAAAACGCCATGCATGTATAACCGCAGAAAATGATCGAGGGGTGCAGCATTCTATTGTTGCCCAGGGCGTCAAAGTACCTAGATATCCCAACGCTTGTCATTTACACTGACAAGCGTTGGAAGAGGAGACTGAACGAAATTTAATTTAGAGCGTTTAGTGACATCTAGTATCAGGAGATTGGGATGTGCGTGTGTTTGTGCGTTTTTGAATGGGATTTAAACGAGCAACATGATCGAGAATCAATTGAATTTTTGTTATTATTTCGGGAAAGTAAATCAAAAGTACTGGAAGTTATTAATTGTAAGGGGCTTAACTCTGAGATACTGTAATTGATTCTCTATTACAGTAGTTGGCTCCAAAATTATCAATAAAACCATTGTTAATCATTGATTAATTTTAAGAAATTTGAAGTATATGGGCCATATCGATTAGTTGTAGTGTTAAACTCACCTAACCACTTATCATGTTTCCATGGCTACTATTTGGATCGTATGAAGAGTCCCTAACAAGCAACCCCGAATTTTCTTTCTACTTTCTACTTTCTACTTTCGCCACAGTGGTAGAATGGTCTAATAGAGCAAAGCAATTGGTAATACAACATCCAGGCCTGGTGCACAGATGGACTGATCACATTGCAGGCCGTGAACGGGAAGACGATCAGATAGATCGCATGAATACTGCGGATGTCGTGCCGTGTCCGGTCCTCCTATATATCCGTGGACGAGTCGGACAGACAGCGAACGTTCCAGCGGGACACCATCAACCCTGATTGACAACTTCATGCGTGGAACGGCGCAACCGAGATTATCGGGTCTCCAGACCGGAAACTCGTTCTGCTGACCACCTCGAACCTGAATCGAATTTCACCTCCCGCGCCGTGTACGATTTCCGCATACAAAAGGGACATCGAACTGGGCTCGACTATGTCGACGAGACACTCGATAAGGACGTTTCGTGGCATATGAAGCTGATTACCATACCACAGTCACCTAGGTGCAACCTACGACAAACGGAAGAATAACGTAAAATAAACCACTGTCTTGAATATTACCCTTTGCGCGGTATTTTTATTTCAATTTTTTATCTTAATTATATACAGACGCCGTGAAATTATCATTCTACTTACTTGGTATAAAGAGTTCATGTATATCGTAGGTTTATTGGTAGAGAACACACTTTTTCAGGAAGTAATTATCCACAGACACAATTTAATTAAGGAACTTGCTCGGATGACTGGGCTTCCTTTAAGATCAACTTAATGCTCTTAAAAAATGAGTTACTTAGGCTTCTGTAAACTGAATTTTATCTACACAAGCTATCGAGTTGTTGTTGCATATTTTAGTTTATGAATCATTGAAGTTGCCAGATAGTTCAGTAGACTTGTGCAAATATTAACTAGTCAGCTGTGTTTCGCGAGTATACTCGTCACGGAGAAGTGGCTGTATTTCGTGTCATGAGTATACTCGTCACGTGTAAAAAGTAGTGACCATTGTCAATTTAAACTGTAATTTCAGTGAGAACTAAAACATATTTTCAAATTTCAAGATATTTTCTAAGTTCTCCCAAATAGTAGCGGTTTTCCAAAAACACCCTCTGCTGTTTACCGATACGTACACCAGGATCACGAGCTACGTATTTATCCAATTGGGACGGGAATTATCGTGCCACGTGGCGATAACCGCGCACTGAAGAATATCGGAGGCTGATCGGTCGCATAGCCGAAATAATGGGTAAGGTTACTTTACTGGTTTTAGCCTAGACGGAACAAGGATGGCTAGAAATATAGAAGCAAGACAAAGCTAGGGAGAAAGTGCAAGAGGCTGTATGTAAGTAGGAAGAGGGTACCGTTAGGTGCCTGAGGGTGGTTAAAAAGGGGGTAGCTGCGCGAAAAGGGGGCACCAATGTCTTGGCTTGCAAGCTTCGAGGTCCTCCCGTCACCCAATCACGTCCTAGCGAAGCTCGCCATATTTCGCGGGGCGGAGCACTCTCCTTACTCTCCTCCCGCGACCGACTCAGCCTCTGTGTTCTACTATTATTTTAAACCTTTCGCTCTCTTCTTTCCGCTCACCACCCCCTTCCGCCCCCCCCCTCTCTGCCCTTCTGGTTCACCAGTTTCATCCCCTGGTCTTCTTTACCACCTCTGCACCGACACCCTCCTACGATCTGATTCCCCGCTCACCCTTTCGCTCTTGTTCGGCTCACTCTCACTCTCTCTCTCACTCTCTCTCTTTTTCTCTGTTCCTCTCTGTCTACGACGACCGTAGATCTGCTCTCCTACCAGCGTTTCATGCCTCCAGGCAGAGATGAAAATTTCCAGACTCCTCGCGATCGAAACCGAATTGTTATTTCATGAGGTAGTCGACCCCTTCGCTCGCTGGTTGGCCAACTCTCTCTTTCTCCCTTGCCCTTGGACGAGAACTGCGCGTCGAAAGTCCTTGCACCGCGGACCCCCTTCCATTTTCTTCTACTTTCCTTCTTTTTTTTTCGATTCCCCCAAACGAAGATTAAGAACTGGTGCTGGAGGTTACTGCGCCGTACTCGGTTCGAAATATAAGGGCCACTAACTGTTGATCCAATAGGGGACATTTATGGAAATTATTATAAATTGTTGGACTTGTTGAAACGATGCGAGTGTAATCGTATAGATTAAAAAGATTTTGTGCCATACTTAGCGGACCGTGGACTAAAAGATACGAAGAGGTTGGACGATTTAACGAATTCCCTACAAATTCACTCGTAAGGCAGGTTTTGACATTCGGTTCCGAGAAAATTTTCATGAGTGATGCCAGGGGTCTTAGTACATAAAGCAGTTCTTTGAAATCTACTTAACTGAACTCCAAAGAGATTTTGTGGAGAGAATTTGAAAACATAAAAACGGTATAGAGAGAGAAAGAGAGAAATAGAGAGCGAGTTGTACGAAGTAAAACGAAACTTTAATGGAAAAATGAGTAAACATAGACGTGGATGCGCATGTATTCGCAACTGGCTCGTCTCAAAGAAAAAGTTATATATCTTCTTGCATGATGCGCCTACGAATTTTACGGTAATTAGTATGACAAGCGTGTCTAGTGATTTTCGTGGTAACCCAATTAACGGCGATCTCAGTACTGTAACGCAAATTCAATATGCAAGCGTTGTCGCGACAGGTTCTTCGAATTCCCGTCATGCTTTCTAACAAAGGGAGTTATTGTATTCTCCGATCTTGCCCAGACATGCTCCAATTGTTTAATTCGAATGCATGCTCAACTGAAAATTGTAGCACAGAAAAAATGGTCGATTCTCTGGGTGACGATGAGTCAAAGTTGAATTTCTTTTCACTGTACATTTTGCTTTGATGAAAAATGAGTTGATTAATTGATCTAGCAGATGTACTGATAACTAAAACATTCCAAAGAATTATATTAAACTCGAGAAATTATTAACTATTGCGTATAATTTTTAAAACTAATTAAACGAATTTTTAACGAATAACTAAATTCGTTTATCTGCTATATATTCTACACATTGTGTAGCATTTAAAAGTGTTTTTAATAAATAACCGTTCTCACGTTTGTTTATGACCAGAAATGTATGGCCGGCTATATGTTAGCCTAGCCTGTATGCAGTAATTATAATAGACGGCCATTTGTTTGTTTTGCGTGTGCCGTGTGACTTGGCTACCTAGAATTTACCATGTTCCCCCAAAAAAGAGTTCAAATGTATCTTCCTGTTTCATACGTTTCGTACTTTGTTACATTTTATTGTGAATTCGCCGTAAGTTACAGCGTTACAAGCCACGTACCTACAGCATTCGTTGTTATTCATAAATAAATTGACGAACAATAGTTAAAAATACATCTGAATTGGAGTGAGACATTTCAGCAAAGAATTTAATGTTCCATATCTTCTATGATAGACTTGAAGTTCTTTTAATTCTAACATACAAGAATTTCGTAATGGCTACACCTGAGAAGCAGATGATTCTGCACATGAGAAATAGGAGTATTTTACACAGCGTTTCGTTCTCGAGAAAATCGATTTTAGAAATTCATGAGCTGCGCGCGTGCTTGACTGGTGAACTTCAACTTTGCGAACTCGCTACAGGTACTACGAAGTTAATTATAAGGAAACTATATTTTTGGTTACAAGCTGTTGCTTCCATACGAGTGTTTACAAATATGATACACATCTCTAGCTAAATCCACTCAACCTAGTTTTACTAAACTGCTTGGGCACGCTAAACTCGGCGCACTAAACTTTCCATAAAGTCCCTTAAAGTAAATGTTTACAATAATTATGAAGTATCATATATTACATGATCCACTTGTTTCAGTATTAATGATGCTAGTTCTTGTTCTTAATGCAAGTTATTTATTTGGAATTATATCATGTATTGAAAAATGTTTTAAACTGTTAATTTTTTTTATAAGTTTACTTTATTAAGTATCAGCATTAGGGTTCTGTTATAATAATTTGTAATTAATCAGATGCTTATCATAAAGGTACCATAAAATATGTATCGATACGTCTGACAGAAAATTATCAATGTTTTACTTTATATCTTGTTAATTTTTATCACAATTACATTTCCATTATTCCTGAAGAATTCTGCATGTATTGTTATTCACCTGTTGAAGATCACCAATTATCCACCGACAGATCAACACATTTCTTAAGCAAAATGATCAAGTATTAGCTCTCGCGACTAACAAAATCACATTTGTTCTCATCCACTTCACTGCAAAGAAGTCTCGAGTGAAAAGACCATCCAGACTTTAATTTAATTTGGAGTACAACGGAACTCCCCGAAGCGTACTGTAAAGCAATCGCGAAAGATAAGGGCGCAAAAATTACATGGTAGTACGACACTCTCTAAAGATAGGAACGTAAAAACTCCACTGGCAGCGTGACACTTTCCCTTATGACATAATCTTTAATCCCATCATCCAGTTATCGTTTAGGGAGCAATTTCTTGTCGCGGTGGTATGATCGAGCACTTCTTGCAGACGGCATTCCGTTCTGAATTTCAGCCTCGGTTTTCTGTCAGCGTGACCAGTACGATCGATGCTACGCCCGGATAGCCAATTTGTCGCTTACGAAATTACAGAAGGGTACACGCGGACCTTGGCTGAATTAGCATAACCTTGGCGGGAGCGAGAAAAAGAGGAAGTTCCCGGGTCCGCATCGTTTATCACGAAACAGTTAATATTTAACTGGCGAGAACGTTATGAAGGCGAGGTTTACGTGCAACAAAATGCCACAGAACGAGGACCACCCTGGGCCCGCTTCCGCTCCACCCACGACTTGTTTCGTTTACGATAATCCGTCGTGAAATTAAAAACATTAGGGCCTCGTAAAGATAAAGATATTGTACGTTCCATAACCGGGAGCGTTATAAACGAGCACGTCGCGATATAACCCTCGCCGTGATAGCCAGACCGAGCAAGTTAATATCTACATCACGTATTTCTCTGCACTCGTATCTATTCCTTCTTCGCAGCTCTCCTTTCTGACCGTTTATCGCGACGTTACAACCATTTCTTCGTCCTGTGTAATTGACCATTTTATGTTTATCACTTGTTTCATACGTTTACGCCAGTACTAGTTTCAGAGGCTTCCATGACGATGTAATTGTATACACCTATAGACCAACAATGATGAAATTACTTCTTCGTTATTATTAAAATTTGTAGCGACATATTATTGATAAATTTTCTATGTTAAAAAAGAAAAAGAGTTTCAATGTTAATAATAATGATGAAAGAATGTATTGGTATTTCTGTTTACACGTATAAGTACGTTAAGATTCAGAATGTTTGAAAACTTCATTGGTAACTTCATACTTTCTGCGGTGTTAAGAAAGTAATTAACTGTCGTATTAAAATCCATCAGAGCTGAGGTAATTGAATTACACTTGAAATAATTATTAAAGAGGTAATTTACACTCAATGCAAGGAGTGAATTCAGAATGAATAGGAACCACAGGGTTACCGAAGCTGCTGCAGCTGACACGAGCAATTAAAAATAAATTTCGTTCAACGTATTATTGAGCAAACTATGAATCTTAAAATCTACTTAAAATCTAGACAGAATTTGTGTCTGCAGTTGAGAATTTGTTAACTTGTTTAATTAACTGACTATTTTAATAATGGTCGTTTAAATGTTACGATTAAAGTGTAATTGATATAATATGTATACTCTATTTAATAGTGAAGTATGAACTGTACTCTTTTGCTAAGACGTATCATTTTAGACGTTGATAATTTTGGATGAATCCTATAACTCGTCAATTCAGAAAAATCGTGACGAGGACTTCAGAATCCCGAGGAATTAGTAAAAACGATTTCAATAAAAGACGATTTCGTCCAACAGGTAGAATCACGCGTAAGAGAGTTTCACAGGGGATAATTCATCGCTAATCGAACATGGGTACCAGCAGGTGCACAAGGGCTGGTTTTCACCCTTACCGTGCTCATCCGCCAGTGTACGCGGTTACGTTCTATTATCGGTTGTTGGCCGTTGTCAAATGGGACCGTGTGAAATCAGCAATCAATGACTACCATCGCTATAGCATGAAAATATCTAATCCCATACGTGTACCCTATGCCCCGATACAATTGCAAATAATTGGTTTTTCAAAAGGAGAATGGCGCAGAATGTATCCGGTTTTTTCATTTAAAATGAAAGTAAACGTAATTAATAGACTGGGAATTATTTTGATATAAACCAGTAAACTTGAGAATCATCTCACTAGGTCATCGAACTGATACACCGTTCAATAATAACGAAGCGTAGTTAGATGGAAGCCTCTGAATAATATAAATCTATCAACCTGATCTAATAGATTTCCAGATTCCATTGGCGTTCACATGAGCATTTATAACGACATTGAGTCTGTCACTTCATCGTGAGAGACAACGTTAGTAGAATCGGCAATAGTGTAACGTTTTCGTTTGCGCAGTAAGCATGCTTGCATCGGACTTGTTCAGTAAAAGTTCGTTGCAAGAAGCGTGACGCAATTTTGCCCGAATGTCAGTCAGCGTCTCTCGTAGTTTTACAGAAGGTGGACAACAAGGAACAGACGGGTTAATTTTCTCTCGGTCCGTAATTGGGGAAACAAAATTCAGGCTAAGACTTGTACTATCTTGTAAATTGCTATAAGGATGGTCAGTGACTGGTCATTTCTTGCCGCATGAAGACATATTGCCGACTAACCCGGGTGACTGAGCGTACGGGGTGTTAGAGGCGGGAAGCAGCGAAAGAACCGGAGAAAAAGAGACTAAGCCAACGCATGATGTACAATATTGTTAAAAGCATAGAAATAGAACGACATAGCACGCCGCGCCGGTCTGAACCATTCGAGGTCAGGCTGACAATGACAAATGGCATCGTGGACCGTCCTCAAATTTTCTTATTACCCTGTACATGAGTTCTTGCGCTGGTGTGTTACGCAATTTACGCTTCTCCTCGAACCCCGCGACTACCTGGGAATTTGAAGCTGAATTGTACGCTCGAACCTCCATACATATATAATGGTATGTAGGTACGCTCCTCTGCGTTTCCAAGACATTAGGCATACGTTGTTAAGCTTATTGTGTTTAGAGTCACATGACGCTCTACGTCGTTGGTTCTGGGTTAAATTCAATTGTAGTAGTATATACAAGATTGGAAGATTAAATTTCGACAGGATGGCTTAGAAAACTTTAGCTTATAAAGTGGTTTATTTATCTTATGTTACGAGACTTAGTAAACGTGATACGGATTGATTCTTATCTAAACGTGACATGTTCTCGGTATCATCAATGCATTTATATTCATTCAATCGAATGGATAAATATGGTACTCCAATTTTTTAGTAGTCACTTATAGGGATGTCAATTAATGTTTTAATTGAAAATGCGAATAAATTTGTTTGTAATTCTTTTAAAGTATTGTAAAAGAAATGACGTCGAAGTACGAAAAAAATTATATTAATTTGTGTATATACGTGTAAATATAATTATAAAGTATGTGTATATATGTAGATACTCCTTTAGATGCAAATTTATCATATACATATATAAACACGTAGATGTAATTTGTGAATTTTAATGTAAAAATCCAATAAGAGAGTTTATGATACACATGCTCTAACATTATGCTTAACGTCAATATATTATCGTATACCGAAGAAAACATTTATCCACAGTTTCTAGTAATAACTTTTTAACAACTGTTGACAAATGCTACAATGAACTTTGGTTATATACTTGTTCATGCTACACAGATTGTTGACTTTTACTCGGATACCTTCTTGAATCGATTGAGAATTTCATAGAATTCAAACAAACGAAAGGAATAATTTCTGATAGCCATGTAAACAATAACTTCAGTGCCGAGAAAGGGAAGACATAATAAATGGAAGGCGTCAAAGTGATGAAACGGGTATTTAAAGGAAGATCGTCGCCCTATTATTTTCATCCACTCGATCGGCACTCCACAAACCGTGAGCATATAATTACCACTTCTCACTGGGTTATTCGCAATCTTTTCATTCCTCCTTCTGAACAGCTAACTGAGTGATTTCTGCTACTTGATATTTAGCACTGATTTAACTGTATAGATTTATCACACTTAGACCTGAATGGATTTGTTATTGTATTATTCCGTAAACTTATACTTTATACAATGTTATTACAGAATGTTTTACTCAAAGTTAACACTTCAATGATTTTATGATTATTTTTGTCTTTATGTTTATAGAAAACGAATTTCGGAGAATTCTACTTACTAATACGTTTAAAATTTTAATTTATATTTATTTTTTTCTGTAATATAAATATTATACATATTGATTGTGTAGTGTAAATAATAATGCTGTATAGTTATATTTTACTGAGAACTAATACATTCTATTACTTTATACATACTCGAACGGAAGGCAACGCGCTGCCGCATAGAAGTCAGACTAAGCGTTTCAGAAATGATTGACTGCTACTACTAACTGTATACTAGAATGTATTGAATTATTCTGGACGTCTAGTGTACATAAGTTACACATAATGTACATACGAATATCATCTTATTTTTTTGTTAAAATTATTATACATGCTCTCACACATTAATCTTAATGAACATTTCTTATATGTTAATGTAATGAATTCAACACAACCAGTGATAGATTCCGATGTTGATTCTGCACCAACTAGGTGAAATTGTATAATAATGGTTCGTTCAATGTAACTAAACAGGAACTGACATTTACAATCGATTCAAGTATAGTTTCTGCACATTGTCCAAATTCGACGAATGCTATTCATTTAATACAGTTGCATGAAAAGTCACCCATCAAAGTTAAAAACACATGGAAATGAGAAAACGGAAACCATTGAATCCATAGTTCTGTAAAATTATAAAAGTTCTCGAGTATCGTGGTTCCGGTGGTTGCAAGTTTCATGAATGGCGCCCGAATAAAGCCCATGCAGTAACGTCGCCTACGCACCGGTGACGAGTCTGTGTACGCGTGGCATGCATATGTATGCGCGCAAAGAGAGCGAAAGGAGACGAAGGCCGCGCGACTATGGGCTTCTGCGAGTAGCAGGGTGAGTAGATACAGCTCACGGAGGGGGTAGCGGGGGGGGGGATGGCGTGGAGAGCGGAGGATAATAGGGATGAGTGGGCCAGGGGGTATGAATCAAGCTGAGCAAACATTGAACTTCGAGATACGGTATCGCCACACGAAAGCTACACACCACGGGCAAAGAGAAGGACGTACCTCCAAGTACACCTTAGCGATTACAATTCTCGACCCTGGCCGTAGCTCCTCCTGCACAGAATAGCGTCCCTCGTTTTGGTCGCTCGTAACTCCCGGTCCTTCGCGACGGAATATGTATGTGCCAAATATTGGCAGTGCGAGACGCGGAGGAGTGGGAGGGGGATGGCGGGTGGGTGGAGTGCATGTTTGCGGGGGGTAGCGGGATTGGCGCAAAAATGTCGATGAACTTCGAAAAGTGGGAACCCAACTAGAACGGTTTCAAAGCGCAGCTGCCGATGAGGCGAGAACCTGAAGTGCTAGCCGAAGGAATTTTAAATACGCGTTGTAACTTTCGAGTAATTCGCTTGAGTTGAATGTTTGTCTTTCCGCTCCGAGCGGGCTTGTTTGAGGATTGTCAGGCTACGTGTTTCTATGGCTAACGAAAGCTGAGCTATTCAAATTAGTTGAGAAATATGTAGTTTGGACAATCGAAGCTTCGGGATGCAATTTTCTGGCATTGTTGTAACAGCGAAGTTCGCGACATTGTTTTGTGTCGGTTGGTTGCTTTGTCCAGTTTCTGAATCTAATAACTTTTGTTGCGTTCGAGTTGATCATATATTACTGGCTCGTGGCGTTTTGTACATCGGGTTACGGTAAGTTTGTTTTGGAGGTTGTGTTAGTAGGATGTACTCATAAATATAGAGATCGATAACAGTTAAGTATTTCACAAATAATATTTCTAAAGAGAAACCATAAATTGTGGGATGACCTATTATTATCATACACGCTGTAAAAATGATCAAATACAAATCGTAATCTTGATGCCAGAAATCGGTTGTCTACGTGAACTTTTGAAATATACAGAAAATTCTCTGTACTGTAAATAGAAATTCTTGTAACGTCGAATTTTAAAGATAGTATCTTGAGATATTTGTACGCCGTTGAATATTTAACTAAATATTATCCAGCTTCTATTTGAATAATCCCATGCCACTGTAAATATCGTAACATCTTAATAGGAGCACCTGAAAATCGAAAGTTGCGTTTTCCAGAGTTGTAAGATATAAGAAATGTGACGAACAGGATGATCGTATAAAATAGGCAGCAACTGCAGAAGATAAGGGTGCGTTTGGCTCGTAGAAACATAACGTCTCATCCCCAGGGATATCAGGAGAGTGGCCTCCCCGTCTCGTATTCCCGAATGTTTTAGCCAACCCCAGCTATACGAGGCCGGAATATCTTAAACGGGCAAGGACTTTTTAAGCAAAAACTTTGTCGTATATATGCTAGCGTCATCAGCTGCGATGACCTAATCGTGCACCCTGCCAAAGTCTCCGGCGATAAATCGTTAATATTCTAATTGACAAAAAACAGGCCAGGTCTTGAGGGGAAAAAGCGAAAAGGACGACTACTCTTTGAATTGACTGAGACCACGCGCAAATTGGCTGCAAGTAGGCCGTTTATATCGTTAGGATCACTCGAATAATCGTTAAATCGATTTTCAAACTTTCAGTTTAAATTAATAAATATTTCGATAGATTCCCCTAAGCTGCAAAATATGATGCTAGAATCTTAATTATCATGTGAAATGCACTATGATCGTTTTCCTGTGGTATCTTCACTTGCGAGTGATGCATCGAATATTTCTAGTAGATATATTAGATAATGCTACATTATAAATCATTTCGGCGACTGTACGAATGTAGCCGAATTTCTTTGTCCTAATAGAGATTTGAATGAAAATTACACAGTCGATGGACACGGATTATACAAAGGACCGAGGACCAGCGTTCTTGTAAGGAGTAGACAGCAGCAGCGCAGCTAGGAAAAAAAAAAGGTAAATGATGAAGAGCGGGAAGGATGAAGAGAGGAAGAGAGACAAGGAGGACGGAAGAGAGAGAATCTTTGTGCGAGTTGGCACACAATGGTAACGCGAAAGTCAGCTCCCTGCCGCGCCGGAAGTCGACGGTCGGCCATCTTTCCAACCGGATGTGCATCCTAAATGTCTCGCGAGGTTTGTATATACGAATTGTGTATGGCATTCTCCTTGCCTTCCTACTCGCATTCTCCGCTCTACTCTCCTCTCCATTTCGCTCTGTACCGCGTTTTCTCTCCGCCGGTTAGTTTTCCCAGCCTCCGTTTCTTCTCCAGTTGCCTTCTATCGTTTCACCTTTTTGCCATTCTGTGCAGCCCCTATTCGGCATTATCATGGTCGAGTTTTAACTCGGGAATAGCGGCGGTTGGCGACGGAAGGGTGTTGCGCGGCGCAAGTTGCAAAACGAAAATGGGAACGAGAACAAGGACGAGAAGGACGATGGCGCGCCGAGCGAAGACGACGACTTCATTCGCAGCGGTGCCGGGCGCTTCATAGAGCGATGCACGCACAGTAGGTGTTATGCATTTACGACATTGCCTCGCGGCGCATGCATGCCAACAATATAAAGGCGCAAACGGGGAACCAGCGAACGAGAAACACATAAACCGTCGGCGTCGTGGCTCTTCCTCCCAGGACGTAGAGCGTAAACCGTCGGACCACTTTCTGCCTTACATCTTCCTTCATCGTCATCGTCGTCGTCGTCACTGTGCTATTCGTATTCGTCTTCTGTATCCTTGCTCTTGTCCTCATGCTTTTCTTCCAGCTGGGTCTCGTTTACCACGTCCAACCATTCGTCTCGTACATTTCTTTACGGTAACAACAAAGCTCTGCAGTGCAACTGTCAAAAAACTTCATTACTGTCCTCTGTTGTGTCCAGTGTCGTCGATACCCTACGCATAATCTTTTTTCCTTTTAGACAGGAAAGGGACCAACGATTAAAAAGACTAGCTCTTAGCGGTCGTAAATCCTCCCTAACGTGTCAACGGTACTTTGTTGCTTCTGTCGTATGGCATGTTTGAGGTGGCAAGAATGATATTCAAAATGTTACAATAAAATCTCTAAAAAAATTAAATCGTTTATCATCTCAACTACACTTAAGCTTTCAATTCCCACCGGACGACAATATCTCTCCAAGGTCATCTCTGAAATAATTTAAAGGATACGTGATAAGTTCTGTGTACGGTCCCGCGAAGTTAACCGAGATAAGAAACGATAACAAGGAAGGAGAGAATTACGAGGCAACGAAGAAACGAGGCCGAAAGATCGGTAATACCCAGCATGAGGTTTTTCTCACGAAGTGGTCTTCCGGTGGGAAGAGAAAGTTTTCTCTTCGGCAGTTTCCGTGTTCCAAGAAATATTCTACAAGAGGTTGCGGAAACCGTGCATTCGCGGTAACCCGGGATTGCATGTCGGTAAATCCGTGAAATTCTTTGATTTAGTTTACCGCCCTCTACGTCCAACGAACACACGTGAAGAGGATATTCCCCACGTATGGGAGAGACGGAGAAAGAGAGAAAGACAGCCGTGTGTTCGCATATACCTGGCAAATGCAAAGATAAGCTTCAGGGAGTGGGATCACTGTGGATAAAGAAGCACTCACGACACATCTTATTTCATTGTACCTTCCCTTTGCCTTCGGTGGTTTCCTCGTTTCAAGTTATAGCTTGATTCTAGACATGTCTGCGAAACCACGGTTCAAGTATATTCACCACGTCATCGCATTAAAGGCGACGAAACGGAATGACTGTGAGAATGGAAACAACGTCAATACAGTGAACCAGAGAATGATAATCAAATTTGGAATTATGATTATCTTAGCGAGGAGTACAAAGTGATATTGATAGAAAATTTCTTGGTTTGCTCTCGGTAGTTGTTGAAATTAATTGATAATTTTGTTTCTAAAATAATTGAAGGGAGTAACTTTATTAATACTTAATACCATAATACCATGTTCATTTTGCACTTCATTTATTATCTTATGAGTTAACATAGTTTCCTCGTGAAGAAATCCCTAAGAAATCGCTTGGATATTTATAAAGTGCAAGTTTAATGGGTTATAAATTTAAAGCTGCTTTTGAATTTTATTTCACGACAAGAATTTATTTCAACCATCCTATAATTTTTCCAATATTTCGTTGCTTATCCTTCAATTTTCATTCGACTGTCTTCCTCGTTTACCATCATTTTTCATTTCTCAATCTCTTTATAACATATTCTTCTTTCAGCCATCTATTACTCTTCCTTCACCTTTCAGCTTCCGTTCAACTCTCCCGTCAGTTAGTTCCTTTGAAAACAAGCACGTCTGAGGGAGAGGGTGTAGTGCAGAAACTAGAATAGACTAAGCGAAAGATTAATGGAATCAACCTGTATATTTACGTAAACATTTAATCTTCATCGCTTTAAAAAACAGCCCCTCGTTCGAATTTGCATCGAGTTTCCTTCTATTTGAAATAGCTTGCGTTACTGGAAAAATATTTTCCTCTCAACAAGTGTTCGAAATAAAACATTCAATTTAACCGACGATGTCACAAATAGCACCAGTCACGTTAGAAACATTCTGTCGTCTTAACAGGACGAAACAGAATACAGTTTTAACTCGTTTACGTCGCATTTAGCGCACGTTTGTGCAGATATACCAGGTCGCATAAATTCATCTGGTCCGTTAAACGAGCTGAAATAAGTCCTAATTAAAGCAACGATCAAACCGCACAAAGAAATCTTCCATTATTTATCCCTGCCAGAGACGAGTAACTCCGTAGAGGGACGTGCATGCGTGAGCGGACATACATTACCACGGCGTACGAATGATTCGATTGGACGCGCAATTAATCAGATTGCGATTTACGTATCTACGTGCGCGTGTCCCTCGGGTGCCCTCACTGTATTCCCTTGCACCGTTGAGTTCCATCGACGGTTTGCGTTCGCATGCCCTACGCGCCGTACCATTTGTGCCTTTAAAGTGCGCTTCAAGCTTCGCTCGGAGCGACTTTTCCTTCCTCCCTCGTACGTTTTTTTTTTTTTTTTTTATTACTCGCGAAGCCTAATCAAGAAGAGTAAACGCGGAGTGAAGAACGCACGAGACCGGAATGGAGTAAAAAAAAATCATGGAAGAAAGAAGCACGTGGTAGGACTGCGTGTTATAGGGGTGAGCTAGAGACGAATCGATGCATTACCCAGAACAGTCGTTCAGTTGTTGACTGAAAATGAGAAAAAGGAGAAAGGGAGATGATCGAGCTAGAGGGAGAGAGAAAGCCATGAATTGACACTTGGACGAAGACGGATGAAGAGAGTCAGATTGGAGAAGGACAAGAGGGTTGGAGGGTGATCGATAAAAAGGAAAAAGCGAGAGGAACGAATGCTTATGTATGACTCGCGCGGATCGTTGTTTGCACGTGTACCGGCGCGTTTAAGTGTGTACCAGCCACGAGTAAAAGTTAAAAAGAGAATGCCTGGAAGTACAACCAAGTACTCGGAGAGGGACGAAGAAAAATAGCAGGGTAGACTGTAGTGGTATATGGTAGGGTAGTTAGCCAATCGCGCTGCACTTCTACACCGGATGAATATCAATGAGGGAAAAGCTACCCATCGCGTTTTACAATTTTCTTCCGCTTGTGTCTGAAGAATAGAGGACACGGTGGAACGCAGAAAAAGAGGAAAGTCGTGCCACGATCGCTTGTTTACGGAGGGATTGATTGAAAACGTGGGTTCCTGTAGAGCAATCCAGTTAGAGACTTATGCCAAACTTGATCGCGAAATTGACGAGACATTTCTTCGTTGCGTTTGGGAATAACGACGCGCATTCATTAATCAGTATGAATTCAACAGTTTAACGCTAACCGCGAAAAACTCGAATATCAACATTTCATACCATTCATATTTTATTAAAAAACGAAATCTTAAAGCTCTTTTATATGAATTTCAGCCAGCTAGTCACATTAATTATCACGTCAACCAATAATTCGGTAATCTTTCAATTTGTTCCGAAGCTGAATTCCAATATATCTCCACGTTTACTCTCAAACTGCTCAGAAACGTATTAATTGGAATAGGAAACGTTACGCCCGTTATGAATATATGCTTGTTGTTTGTTAACGAACTCATTTGTATAAAGTGCAGAGAGAAATTTCTGGTGGCGCAACTATTCATCAGAGTCTGATATGAAACGAAATTGAATGCGACGGTGAGTTTTTGTCATGTATGATTCATCAATTCATTAAAATTCGTTCGATGAAACCGGCGCTGTTTTACGAATGTACGGGCAAAATATCCGGACTAATAGCTGCTGCTGTATTGTTACAAGCTCGAAAATGCAGCGTCGAAAGGAACGGAAAAAAGGGGGAAAATATACGGTTGGTAGCGAAACATCGACGATAACCTGCGTACGTGCTCTGTTGTCTAACGAAATCTTAAGACAGCAGTTCCGTAATGTTTACTGTTTCCTGTTTTACATTCAGGCACGAGTTCCATAGATATTTGCGAATTGTTCAGGGAATTCTATTTAACCTACTTCGTACTTCTGGTATTTTCGATACAGTAAAACGTTAATTATACAAAATAATTTAAGAGCACCGCAGAGAAACAATTCTCTTTTTACGTAATATTCTTAGTTTCATTTTAAATATTTTTCTTTAAATACAAGTTTAGAGTTGCACCTAAACTATTAGTGGTTATATGTAAAATAAAATAAAATAATAATGTATAAAATAATAAGAAAAATGATTGTCAATCTCAACACGAGTTATTTGTAACCTTTGGACTTTTGGTTTTGATTCATCTGAAGATGTGTAATTGCAACAATGAAATGTTTTTAATTTACAATATTGGACATGTAAAAATTAATTCTGAATTAATTAATACATACAATATAAAATTCAATTTTATATTGGATAACGAATACGATATACACACATAACTGTGTTCATTAAAAAATAATAATTCACCAGGATGCTTCCTAATATTAAATTTCACTCAACGTCTTTACGTCAGTATTCATTCAATTATCATTCAATTTCCCATAAATGATTGCACGTGATTTACGGTTCGTTTAAAATAACCGACACTCAAGCCCAACAAGGAAACTTCCGCGTTTCATTCATACGCGTATAAAACGCTCAAGTTTCAGCGCCATTAGCCGTAAAAAAGAAAAATGCTCCATTGACTCGGAACTCTCGCCTCTTCTCCCACCCCCTGAAATGAAAGAAGTTACAGCCTACAGCAGCGTCACTCATCGCCTGCCAGTACGTAATTACTCAAACGCGATTAAACCGTTCCCGCCATACCGTGAAGAAAGAACTTCGAACATTAGCCGGTTACATCAGCATAACGTATATAATGCTTTAAACCGGGCGCGAATTATCCGGTGATATAGCGCGGCAAAAACTTGCCCACTTTATTCATATGCCTCTAACTTCGTGTTCATAACCTTCCTCGAGCGGGAGTGTATAAAAAACCGGGTATACAGTCGCCCCCGTGCTTCCATCCACCGGCGCGTCAACCACTATACGCTTGTCGGGCTTTCCTATATTTCTTCCTCCGCCACTGGCTTGAATATGCTTAGATTCGGGGCCAGACCGATATTATGTTGCCTGCTCGCCAGGAGGGCGGCTCCTCGAGATATTTCAGCGATGACTACCTACCATGGAGCCGGGAGACTTTCCACGGCCGTGAACGCATACCTCATAGGTATGTCTGGGATCAAGGTAAAGGAGGAAAGGTTCTTCGAGGCTTTCCAAAGCAGTTGTCAGAATGTTGTACGCTTTGCGAAACTTTCGAGGCATTATCGAGATCCTGCCGATTTACCGTCGAACGTCACGTTCCTTAAATTGTGGCTGATCGTACAACTATTAAAATAATAACGGTGACGTGAAGACGATACAATTTCGAAGAATTCATTTTATTCATTTTTATTAGTTTTAGATTAGGTTTTCTAAAAGGGGCTTTGGGATTTTGTTTTTGATAAAAAATACATCTGTCAGTCGTAGTATATACTTAACTTCTCGTACTAGCAGCGCCAGTCGAGTGTAGAGAAATTATCTTTCTTAGTGACGGTCTAAAGCTTAGCTCTCCTTTTCCGATTTATTAAGTTTCCTGTTCGTTTTCGAATAAATCAAGCTTTTTCATTAGCACTCGCACCGAACCGAAACGTCGGGTAGGGAAATGGAGGTGTTGGAATACGATAAATAGTTGAAACACGTGAATAGAGAAACTAGAAAAGTAAGTGGTGCTCGTCGATCGAGGTATTCGGACGGGAGATGAAAGTCGAATACTAGGAATCGAAAATAAATCACGTCGATGGTTGAAAGGCGGTAGTGTTCGAGTCAATGGCCCTTGCCCGTAGTTGCTCGGGTTTTTGGTTTTTGCTATAGCCACCTCTTCCAGCCGGTTTCCCGACCTCCGTAGTGTCCTGGGTAATGGACTAGAAGGATAATAATGCTCTGTTTTACAGCACCGGAGTGTGGTCTCTTCTTTCCCCTCGTTCATGTCAGTGTATATGAAAACATCCAGCAAAATATACACTCGAATACGCAGCTTCGTATGGTTGAGGGATGGCTACTGGCTGTACTTTTTATTCTCTTTTACGTCTCTTTTTACCGGAATGAGTTTTATATGTGCAAACACAGGGGATTATTTTAGCCTTCATCGTTTGATCCTCGCCAATAAAAGAAGCCAAATAATAATTTTTCTTGCAACTCTGTACGCTTATTTACACAAGGCAGACGGATAATTGCGATAAAAGTTGAAAATTCTGCACTAAGAGATTCTATCCGAAGTGGTTGCGACACAACTCAGGTAGACAATGGCCCCGAGGTCCTTTACACCGACAGCCTAAGCTTGTTGTCCGCAGAAAGTCGTAAACTAGGATTCTTGGACAGCTGGTCACCGCATGTGCACACCAGAACCTAGGGAATTCAAGCAATTAGTTATAGCAGGCTGCGTTTCATGAATCCCAAGACAAAACGTTCAAGGAAAAGCAGAAAAGACTTCCGTCCAAACAAACATAAATTCTCGTGAGACACGCTATGACGCAAGATACTATGACACCTCTGTCTCATTAATCCCGAAAAAATAGATTTATCTGTACATCGTAACAGAAGAATTAGTAGGAAAATACGAACGATAATATCATGGAAAACATCAAACACACTATGTAGAATATATTAAAAAATGAAAGAATACAGTCTTGACATCAAGTGAACAAACATCGCATATATATTTATTCGTTGTTATCACACGGAATATAACGAATTCCTAAAATTTCATCGAAGACATGTTTACATATAGTATGCGAACTATTCAAAGACTGCGAGCTTGGAGAATGGTTGGAAAGTATCGTGTCGTGAACACGTAGAAGATCGTTCTCACGAATAACGAGGCGAAAAGTAAAGAATGAGGTCGTTTACAGGCGCACGTGCAACAGAAGAACACAATCCTCCTGATCTGATTTCAGAACGCCATCGAGTACGTAATCCTATAGAATTATTAACGAGCCGAACGGAGTCGGTAAAAATGCCTACCTGCCTGTGACTCGGTTACCACCACCCCGACGAATTCCGCTGGCACGCTATCGTCCATTACCGCTGCACTTTTTCGCCCTCGTATACCCCCCTTCTTTTTCTCTTTCTTCATTTTCCGACACGACCAACCGGTCTACCTCGCAGCGCAATCATCCCCTCCGTTCCTCCCAGCTGGGGAGCACCGTTAACAGGGGCTCAACGGTTGCGCGTTTCATCGACCAACAGCCGCGGATCACGATATCGGATAAAGATTAGGCGCAACGACCAACGTGGGTAACCTGACTACGAAAAAGGTGCAAAAACGTTGAAATGAAGAGGTGCTCCTCGCCTAGTTTTTGCACACCCCTGGCGAACCAAGACCGGCTCTCCAGGTTCTTCCGTGATACGACCAGATGGAAAGAGGAAAACACAACGTCTGGTAGCCGACATCTGGGAGAGGAGAGGAGAAACGGAGGCAGCAAACATCAGGGAGCGTGCACGAGCGAAACGAGAAATCGGGAAATGGCCGAGAAAAAAGGAGAGAGCGGAACAAGAGGGAATAATGACGAAGAGTGAGGGGCGTGAGTGTGGGTACACATTCATAAATACTTCAGAGCCAGACTTCGAGTATTTCGCACCCCAATTCAGGTCGTCTAATACCCGGTGCAGTAGTCGACAAGAAAGCATTCCCGCGTACGGGTAGGAAGGCTGCCAGAGATGGGAAGCATACCGAAGTATAGACTGCATAGGTTACGAGCATAAGCTCGAGTATAAAGCGGATATGACTTTAAACTGTTTGCACTATAAAGGAACTAAATATCGCAGTATATGTGTTCTCACAAAAATCCGTGTAAGTGGAAACTATAACGAGAGTGAAGAACTCCAGGTATCGTAATGGCCACCTCAGTCGTCAGATTTAAACCGCTTCAGATATTTTATAAAAATCCTAAATGTCGCAGGCTCCGTGTTCCAATCGTGCTGCAACTTAAGAAGTTGAATAATAAATAATAATTATCAACATCTACTTTACTCCTAAATGAAAAACCTTCCAGTAATACATCGTAACACAGCGAATTAAACGCCACGGCCATCAACGAAAGCGGTATCCACAATTATGTTCTCGTGGATTCAATTGGAACCAATTCGATGGAGAAGACAAAATGATGATCGAAACGAAACTTAATTCCACGTTTCCGGATTAATAACAAAAGCGTCCCAAGCGTCCGCGATTTTTACAAAGCTTATCATTTTTATTTCCCTGGCCATTCTCTGTATCATCGACTACGATCGCTAAACTTTGCGAAACAATAGCAGCAACCACGTAGGTATTATTTCAGTTTTACCGCACACGTTATCAGAAACGCCATTCATAAAGCGAAGCCACGTACTGCGTATATCCACGGCGCGGGCGCGGTAATCAACCACGAGCAGACAAATTAAAACGTTCGATTTTTCATGCCGCGCTACCTAGGGCAGTTCATAACAAATGTAAACTGCGCGAAAGCGCGCCGTTGTTCCAGCAATCGCGTCCCCCCCTCAACCCCGCACTCCCTGTCCCAGCGCCGTGATGAAGTACAGTATCAGTACGCGTAACAAGGAGCCCAGCTGGGAGACATTCCCGTTTTTCGAGTACGCAAATTTTATACGCGAATGCACGTGGGCGTGGACCTCCAACGAAAGGATATGCGTGCAGTAGACGTAGTTTATTCAAACGCGGCAAGAGAAAGCTATTGAAATAAGTAGGGTCGAGTGGTTGAGACGGTGGAGGGGTCTCTTTCTCTTTCTCCCTTTCTCTCTTCCGGCCCATTGGTCGCCCTCATGATTTAACCTCGCGTTCCGTTTTCCAAACGGCAAAGGGAAGCGACTGGAAGGCCTTCCGCGAGAAGTACCGCTTCCATTTTTCAAATATCAAGAATACTGTCTGGACTTAATTTTAAATGCGGCAGACACGCTCATACACACCGCTGGCTCATTCACCGGGAGACCAAAACCCGTGCTAATGAGTAAATTTGGAAAATCAACGCTTCAGTAAATGCTCCTCTACAGTTCGCGACGAACAACCCACTTGCGACGTTTTCAAATTAATTTTACATTCAACGTGGTTCATTCAATCATTGTACAGAACTGTCGTCAATGGTTAAGTGAATGTGTTCAAAGCATGGAAAAACTGAAATGTTGCATTAGAAATTAGAGTTCAACCCTAAGTATAGGTGTATTAGTATGATACTTGAAACTGTCTTGCGGTTTGCTAATATAAAAGCAATTTTTTTTAGTTAATTTCGTGGGCTATTATATTTGGAAACATCCCTGAATTATTTCATGTTAAATCGATTAATTTTCTGAACTCGATGTCATGTATTTCGCTAAATTTGAATACGGTGCACGAAACGTAAAATTAAATAAGAAAAGCTAAGTTTAGTTTTGATGACATTGTTTTCTAATTCAGTTTCGCTGTATGTTACCATGAACCGCGAGATTGGAGAGAATAGAGAAGAAAACCTTAAGGAAAATTGAGATTCCCGCTTCGATATTCGAACTTCCGCTTTCCAGGATTCTTCTCAATCTTGGTCGACATTTGGTCGTGTCCATCACTGGCTATCGCAGTTACAGGGTTGGGCAGGTTCCCAAGCACAGCCATGGAACTTTCCCTATAAAAGTCAACGATACGATGAAAATAAAAGGCGGCATCGACGTAACGTAACCGCGGCGACCACGCTGCGACAGTCCTCGCCGATACGAGCGACTTCTGGTCACCGCCAGTACATTTTCATGCTTCATGTATCGAATATCGTTTCTGCTGGACTTTTAATATCGCTCCGGGTACCAAGTCCGGTTCGCGAGCATGACTATTGAGTTGCGCGACAAATATATCACACGACGGAGCACGAAACGAGTTCCCGTTACTTTTCCCATGATTTCCCATTGCCACGAGCTATTTAGGAAAAGCTTGCATAGCTCACTTAACGCGAACGTTCGTGCCATGGTATTACACCGAACGCGGAGTTTGATGGACGTATTGGTGAAATTGAAAAATCAAAATCCCCCGCGAACAGCTCTGTGCGCAATTATAATTTCGATGGCAATCGTGCGCGCGCGGATTTGCGTATTCTGTACAATAAAATCGCTTTGTCGACTTTTAGCTTTATCGCTGGCGCCACTAAATATTCGTATAGACGATAAATTCGATTCCACATTTCTCAACGTTTTTGCACCGAAATAGTTTACAGAATGGACGACAAAGAAGTGTAAAACTGTTCCTGTCATTTTCAATTGAATATTTTATATATATATTCAAACTCGACAGTTTGATTCGAAGGAGGTGACCTTCAAATGTCCGAAGTACCTCCATTTGCAAAAAAAAATATTACCGCCACCGAATGGCCCCCTTCGTACTCTGCAATTTTATCTCAGCGAATATTTCTGTGGAACCTATAGTTTTGAAGATATCTGAGGTGCTAGTAATTATTACCTCACCCTGTGCACAGCGTAGTAAACAGCATCGGCGACGGACTGGTGGTATACAGTGTCCACGTTTGCGTCTCTGACAAATCAGTTTTCCAAACACAACGTTCAAAAAGAAAACATCAGAGTATTCTCGGCGGTGGTTCCCGCCTCCGAAGCAAACGGACGCCATGGCGCGTCACGGCAATGAATGAAATCTACAGATGGCTGATTTCGGAACAACGTGGCGATGGATGTTTGCACGAGTGTGGGTGGGTCCAGCGCAAAACAAACAGGGCTTACCGCATTGATCGCCGTAATCCTGAACACGTACGTTGTCTCTCCTCCTGTACGCCATTCTCCTAACTCTCACCGGTGCGTCCGTTCTCTACCGAGGACCCTTCCACATCACGGTACCCTACGTCCCCGGTGGTGCGTGCTCGTTCTACCTATCCGCATAGCCAGACAGGCAGTCTTACCTGTGTACGAGTCATCATGCGTGTGTGTCTTCGAGCTTGCGCGCATATGGTTGTTACAACAGATGGGGACACTAGACTAAACACTCCAACGATCGTGATCATCGGGAGAGACGACGTGTTTCCATTGGCCGGGTAATATCCGTGACCGTATTACTCTTCTCGGTGCCCCACGGCTCCGCCACGAGTTCTAACGTTGATAGTCGCGTACGATCATGGCCTTTCAGAGAGCGAAGTAGGCTTCGTCGCTTACCTTGCAGTGGTCTACTTACTACATGCATCTATCGAGAGGTTTTCCGAATAACATATTGAAGCCGAATGATGCACATATGCGTCAGACGGATTTATTACTTGGGTCCGGATGATCCAAGAGATTTTTCGTATAGTTGTTTCAATATAAACTTATAAAATACCATAAATGATTCAATTTGTTTACGATAAAATAAAGCAGGAAGTAAGAAGGCCAGAGAAATGTTATTTTTCCAAACAGAAATGTCAAGGGAGTGACGAGAGCTTGCGCCAACAAGCATGAATGTACAACCATTTCTGCTGCTGAAAGGGGAAGGTGTGTACGAAGATGGAAACGAGAAAGCTCATTGCATCTGTGTATGCTTTCCACATGTCATTGGGATAACGTTACTCCTCTGCTTTTTCTACTCAACTCGGCACGCTAAAAATCCTGGACGATTCTCTTCACGCTTCCTCATTTATTTATTTTTTTACCTAATTTTGTTCACTATTTGGAACTGTACAATTTTTCACCCATAGAAAAATTTATATTAAAAAATAAATGTTCGGAAAAAAGAATATTTAATAATGATCAACACTTAATTTTATTGATAGGATCTTTAATAAAGGAAATAAAATTATTAAAATATTTGATAGTATTGAGTAACTATCTATGTGTAATACAAATTTTTTTATACTTTCAATGAGATAGCTATATTCGAAATATTCGTCTCAATTAATGGTTAATGTAAGAAAATTCTTCGTTTCAATTTTCTTCAACACTTGATTCTACCTGCTTTTTTTTTGCTGATTCATGTTCATGTAAAGCCATTTGATTCGTTGACATTCGTTCCCGAGCATAGGCAATTGAGTTTCGCGATTGGTTAGTGTGACTGCGAAGGAAGGAAATAGTAGGGTGAGGAAGAGGAAGGTGCAGTGACGCGGTAAGTGGAGGGTACGTCTGAGACCGAGGAAAAAACTCAAGTGCTCCTGCTGTCATAAACGTGGGTAGAGTGTACTGGAAATGTGATGGCCCCATTATGCACAAGGGTGATAACGAAATGTTGTTGCCAGAATAACGTGGACGTCAATGTTTTTCCCAAATGTAATTCGACGAGTTACTTTAATTTCCTGTTTTCCGTCGATATTAATGATAATGGATTATTGATTTGCTGGGGCCGAAGTGGACAAATGATGGAAGAATTTCAGTTCTGTTTACAATGAATACTTCGATTAGACTAAGGGAAATAATGAGAAAATAAAAGTAACGTTAGAGGAATAAATTAATATCAACACCTGGCAATCAAAGTTCTTATGTGAAAACTCACAGTTTTTATTTTATATAAATATTCAAGAATAGCGATTTCACTTTTCTTTGGGTGTTTCACTTTGGAAATTATTTTAAAGACTATATAAAACCAAATAATGTATGCTATATCAGGTAACAAAAGAATAAAATGTAACCGAATATGCATTGAATGATTAACTGACAATATGAATATATCGTAAGACTAGTAGTATTGCATGTGATAATTTTTCATGTAAATGTAAATTGAAGAAGAATAACAAAGCTTTATACGAGAGTTCGTTTTTCCAGAAAATCGATTCTGAATATTCATCGAGTATCTGTGGGAATGAATACGGCAACGACGTGACTAATGCGTCTGACTATTATTCATCATTACTACTTGTGCTTGTGTTTAGGGATATTAATAATGATGTTTTTTTTTTTTTTTTTGTTTTTTTTTAGGTAACTGAACAGATATTAATTTAATGGAATGTTCCGTATCGTTTTGTTCTAATACTTACTATCTACTAGAAAAACGCTGACCACTACTATCGTGAACATCCTGTATGCTTAATATTTACTTAACATTACTTCAATACGAGCACTCTTATAGCTCATCGTGTGTAGGACATTCAATAACATCCCTCGTACAAGAACTACCAAGTTTTCATAGATCAATTCATCTTTAGTGTACCAAAGCCTGACCTTGAACTTACACTGGATAGCATAGATTGCGCGGCGCGCGGATACTTCTCCCCAATCCGCTGAATAAAATTTAGCCGCTTAGCAGGCTGAGACGGGAAGTATTGTGTCCGTGACTTACATCGCTTCCCCTCGTCCAAGAACTTTGTCACCGACGCTCGATTCCACTGTTCCTTTCTTTCTCAGCAGCGTCGTTTAACATCGCGCCAAGATCGAAGAGTGGTAGGATTATCCGCGAATCCCGGATTCCAGCATGTCTAGAGACGCTCTAGTTGTTTCAACGCGATATTCGTGACTCGATTTCCGAGAGTGGCTCGTTCCTACCTACATATACGTATCCTTGTGCGCGTATATACAGAGTGTTCCAGCAATAGTGGTACACAAGCAGGAACAGAAATTCTACAAGTTGAAGGTTACAGTTAGTACGTGTTAACTGTACAAGTGTTAAAATTCAATTTCCTTGAAAACGATTCCTCGTATGAAAAAATTGTATTACTGCACTTTTGACTCAATTTTCCACGTGGAATCACCCAATTGTCAGTTGCTCCACGGCTGCCGGAACATCCCGTATATCTTCAATTCCTTCTCTCCGTATCGGAGACCACGCTACATATTTGCAGTCCTTTCCGATTTACGGTGAACTCGATTCGTATAATAGCAATTACAGTCCAGGAAGGAAACCCGTCGTCCGCTCCGTAACATGTACAATCGAACAGCCCCAGTGTACCAATTGCACGAGATATTGCCAGTACGCTCACGGACGACCGGAAAGCGACGGCATAATCGAAACTAACGACGGGATGTGTCGTCGTTATTCGCGGTCCTGGATAAATTAAAAACTTCCTGCGAGTTTGCTGATTATAAGTTTCATAACTTCCTGCCTGGAGGCTCCATTGCTTGTCGGCCTGCGAAAGTTGAACTTTCCGCGTGCCCGTGAAGTGTAATGCCTGTCCCCTAATGAAAATCGCACCACGTTATTTGTATAAAGTAAGCAACGGTCGCTATATGCGTTAGAACGTTGAGTTTACTTGTAGACATCGATTCCTCTAACAAAATTTCTTTCTTTTAGTATCTCCTGAAAGTTTTCGAGATATTTATTATAAATAAAATATTGTTGAATATCTGGTTGGTTTGTTAGTCAACATATAGGTGGATGTTGATTGTCTTCGTGAGGACAATTTCGTTAAATGTACATACACAAAAGTATAGAAGACGAACTAACAAGAAATTTGTTGGCACAATTCTGGTCACTACCCGAGCAAAATTGTTTGTTAAATCGTAAAGTTCTTTTGCATAACTTTATTCGTCAACATATCCAGAGTGATCAGGTCAAATTTTAACGGTTCAGGTTTTATACCAAGGTAATCCACGCAAGACACCAGCCTGAATAGTAGCCGTTTTCACGAAATATGCTTTTCGTGCATTAGCGTTACTGTAAAACTATCAATTCTTCATAGATTTTAAAAATACAAAGGAGGTTGTATTTGTATTGATACTGGATTTTACTCTATCCACTATTACAAATTTCCAAACCTCCATTTTTTATTTAGAAACAGTTTTATGCGTACATAAACACAAGCACAAGTAGTAATAATGAATAATAGTCAGACACAGTAGCCACGTTGCTCTCATTAGCACATCTTCTCAACAAATATTCAAAATCTAGACCTAATCAACAAACCCTGCAATGGAAGTATTCGTTATTTACTTCTACTTTCAAAAATATAGAAATCAATTCTGAATTTTTAACAAAAAATATTTGAACAGACACAAAAGAATGTACCAATGACTTCACAAATTATTTTAGGATAACGGCAATATTACTATTTTTATTCGTCTTTAAAATGATACAGCATTTTTTAATGAAAGTCAATTCTACCTTGAACGTGATGTTGTTCATCATTGTAAAGAATCAATATATTGCTGTTAGTAAAGCAATGAGACCTCGTGACAAATAGAACTAAACGACGCGCTGCAAAGATTTCAGTAATTTTATTAATGAAAAAAAAAAACGAGATCAAAGGCGTCCGATATTAAAGGCGCTGTAAATTACAGGTTCCCTGGATTGCGTTGTTGAGTGTATTTTCTAAATTGCAATATCGATAGTCGATATTCTTGTAATGAAATTCAAACGTTATTACTGCTATCTTACTTCGTCTGTCAATTTCACGTAAACGCACATCACATTCACCATCCGATAGATCAATGATTTGCGTACAGACGTTCCAGTTTTTGTTTTAGCATTACCTGTGAGATATCGTCGTTGTTGGGTAATAAAACGATCAAACAGCGCGGTAAAATTCAGTAAAAACGAAATGTCGGTGACGAAAACGAAAAAATTTCAATCACAGATTACGTATAATTTCAAGTTAATCGTTTTGTTATCAAATATGCTAGTCATAAATATATTTATTCGCTCCTGACTAATCAAATATAGAATTTTTAGGAAATGGTGTCACGGTAAGGAATACTATATAATTTTATCCAATTTTAAAATGTAACTAAATTATAGCCCCTAAAGCTTAATGCGCAGCACATGTTCAGCTTCCACCATTACTTATAAATCATCGCGGAACCCTGCAGCTTTTAACCTTCTCTTTACATTGTGAAATGAGCGAGGGAAAGTAAGAAGCGTATCATAAAACACGACCCTAAAATTAACAGATTCCCCAGCTACTCATTCTGTTTTCGAGATCAAGCTCCACCCAGTAGCAAATTTACTCCTCGTTAATCATTAATGCAATCAGCTAATCAATTCAGATTGCAGAAATTTAAGGCGCGTTGGTAGTTGTTTGGAAATACTGTATTGTTCGGCATAAGTCTACTGTTTTAGAAATTAAATATAACTTCATTTCAGTTTAATAAATAATAAGCAATATACAGGGTGTTCCGTAACTGGTTGTACAAGCGAGTAGGGGATGATACATTGGCATTCACGTAGACACAAAACAGTAAGATACAGTAAACTTGAAATAAATATTCCATATGTTCGAATGTCTCTGTTTCTCTAAAGTCTATACAGTTCTGCTCTCAGTAGACTGCTTCTTTTGCAAAATTGTATAAAGCGCAGACTAGATGCAATACACTTGGTTGCGGAATATAAAAGCGTAACTGCTGGGTTAACAACGTACTGCTTATTCACGAAGGGAGGACACACGCAAACAAAGGAATAGTAAACATCCCTCTGTTCGGAACTTCCAAAAATTCAGCGCCACGAACTCCGACGTTTCGTCCCTTGGTTTTGTACACGGCAATTAGCTCTGTAGGCGGTGGCGGTACTCATGCAGTCACGTACCGTCTTGTCAAACGAACGGGGTCCAACATGTTCCGCGAAGTCGTGCATAAAAAAAAAAAAAATAGAAAGATAAAGGACAGCCAGAGAGGGGGAAAGAACGAAACTATCCTCGCGGCACGTCTACGGTCGAAAAGTGATTCCGAAGTTTCTCCCACGGTCTGTGTGTTCGTGAACCGACTGACGGGGTCAAAGAGTTGGTCCACAGTGTGAAAGGAAGCTGGGCGGTGTCGGGTGGGTGCAACCAGGGCTTGATAGTCGGGGCTCCACGTTTCATTAGCCCCGGCGGCTAACTGTTAACCGACAATTTAAACAATTTTTAACTTCGAAACTCCATTCCATCCCTCCCGCCCCTCTGCTACCCTGTACAGCCTGCGGCGTGGATGGCAACGGGTTGGACAAGGCTCATCGCAAACGAGTACAGCTTTGCTCGGGGTACGGCGGGGAAAAGCCGGGAATAAAGGAAGGGGAGTGGATGGAACGAACGCAAGAAGGAGATCGAAGCGGAGGGAAAAGGTACGCGGATCAACTTCGCAATATGTGATTATGGGGATAGTTAGAGTTTCGAATCGATAGAAAACACAGTAACTTGTCTCGGACAGCCGGAATGAGTCGTTGCAGTTTCGCTGGCGAAAGATCGTGCGTTGCATGCGCAACAAACTCGGATGCTATTTGTTATACGTTGCAACAATTATTGCCGGTCTGCTGTTGGAATTGTGGAGAAGTGTGATCTACCGTTTCTTATTGTTAGCCGCCACACGAGCGCCATTTGTCAACGCTTCACCGCGGAATTTGAGTCATTTTCAGACTTATGAATATTGTAATTCCATAAAAGCAAAATTTTGTAATTTACAAGACTGGATATGTAAACTGTTTTCAATGTTATATTAAGATAAGAAAGTAATGAAAAAGGGTAGCGGTGAACACGTGCGTCGTTCGCAATAAATGTGTTTTAAAGTCATTTCATCCTTTGTTATTTCAGCCTGTTGCCTACTTCCTAGCCTATCGTTCTTCTTTCTTGATTGTTTCCTTAGCTTCAGCTGCCAGGAAATGTAGATCATTTAGATACAGTTTTCTGTACGTGGTTGACTTCAGAAACTAGACCAGGCAAATTCTTTGCTAAGTGAATCGCGAGACACTTTCAGAGGGAAATGTCACACGGTTTAGCGTGGTCTTCTTTTCTGTAACGTTACTTTTTCATTGATGTTTTAAAGGAAATCATACATCCTTTTGGTAGTATAAAATATAGAATATAAGAAGCAGTCTATATTTTTTAATTCTTATGCAAAAACAGTACTTTTATAACACTTTTAATAATATTCGATATTCACCAGACATCGTACCCTCACATTTTCACTTACTTAGGTATTTAAAAGATTTTCCTAATAGCAAAAACTCTAACTGTTCCGTTGACATAAGAAAATTGCCTTGAAAAGCTTCTTGCTGAAAAATCTGAAAGAATGGAATCTTCGAGTTGTGTGAAGCATAGGGAAGTTAGCCGAACAAAATGGTACCTATGTAATTCACTACATACATATCAAAATTCAAACTTACTGCGTTCGAATATTTTTTTAAAATCGGCACAACCGAATAGATATTTCATATGTTACAAGGTAACATTTCGTGTCGGGCAATTCCGCGATGTCACAATTCCATCACAGCGGATACCGGTGATTGGAGCACATCACGGCGCTGTTCGGGGTGCAACGTATTGAAATTTTTGTCAGAGGGAGTACCAGGAACGCGTTTCTCCCTTTGCTTGGCGATAGAGAACAGGAAGGGGTAACGGAGGCGTAAGGCCAGAGAGGGAAGGAGAGGAGAGCGGTATTTCGATGGCCTGTTGCCGGCACGCCGCATGCCGGTAATATGCAAATAGCGCAGCTGAAGCGCGCCCGTACGAGTGTGTAATAGAATGTGTGTCTGTGATGACAGAGGCGCGGACGGGAGTGCAGCTCAGCGGGGATCGGTGGCGGAAGAGAGGGATCGAATGTACGTAACTGTACACGTCGGCTTTGATCAAGCATAGCAGCCCTCCGCGCCGGAGTGAACTCGATGAACGTTACGCGTGTAACCATAAATGTGGAAGAATTTCGGCCGTAATTTTCCCGAAAATTTCAAACGCTTTCCCCTCCCCTCTAGCCCTCCTGCCGAAGCTTCAGCTCGATTCCCTACAGCGCTAAATTCGCCCGCTGGGTACTCTCAAATTCGTATTATTATCCTTCTTCTTTTTTTTTTTTTTTCATTCTGCAGACCGCTTAATCGAGTTTGCAGTAATTTCAAAGGTTCGCAGGAATCACGTGATTTTTCGAAATTGTGCATGGTCGGCGGTTCCCAGAGGTATGCGAAGAACGACGAATCCAGAATGAGTTATGCTTTGACGAACCGAACGCGCTTTGTACAGTGGTTTACGGAGAACCGACGTTTTTTTTTATTAACTTGATAACATGATTGGGAGAGGGCAGTCAATCAGACAAGATAGATGTGAGAAAAGTACAATGGAAAGCGTTTGGTATTTATTACTGCTTATTTTACAGATTCTTGAATGTTTCATAACAATATGAAAGTAAATATTCTAAAAAAGTAAAAATTCCAGAGTTGATATCTATTTTACTAAAGTGTATGGAATGCTGTAAATTTCGTACGAGGCTTTTAGTATCATGAAATAAGAGTGTACAATGTTCCCTGAAAAATTGTCGTTACAGGATGTAATTTTTTGTGAAACAAAAATTAACTTCCTCCGTTTGATAAGGATACAGTTTTATTCTTCTTGCGTTGCTCTCGACTTTTCGTGGAAAAGTACTTCGAACAGAATTCTGTGTCTCTAGGCGAGTTTACCCCGGAAGATCTCCAAATCCGAATTTTATATATTAATATAATACCACAAAAAGATTCCTCGTGAGTACACGTATTTCCTATACGTTTACGATATACTATTTGTCTTCTGTTAATTAAACATTCACATTTTTTTTCATCGTTTTTAAATCACATCGAGTATTTTCTGTCGACATTTGACAAACGTCGTAAATCTCCCAAGTTCCATCACTTTCCTATTAGTCGAGAGCTACGAAAAATCTCGAAATAGTTTTGCTAACCAGCAAACTTCGGACGAAATGGGATGGTAATGAAGCCTTAATTAAAATAGTTTACAAGCGCGATTGCATTCTGTAAAGAAGAGTCGAAAAGACTCGTTTGACCGGAGACTACGTCGAGTCGGACAACTGTTCCTCCTATACAGAGACCGAACTCGTGCACGGTGAGCTGATTCTTCTTATTCTTTGCGACTCGACCTAGCAGATAGTCGGACTATATGTCTGTCAGGATTGTTCGGTGAACCTTGCACTGTTGTTTCTGTCTTTTGTGCAGTTAAATGTTACCAAACGATAGACGAACTTTCAAGAATGTCGCCGTGTTACGTTCGCTATGCAGCCACGTACCGCAAACGAAGGCACTTTGCTCGTGATCAACAATGCGAAAGTTTCTATAACTTACTCCTACGTATGTACATGGAGCAACGTCAACTCAGCCAAAAATGGGAAAAATTTGGTGCGAATAATAAAAGATGAATAGAACGAATTTACATCAATTTAGGTTATTCCTTCGATTAACAAATTGTTGAGATTTATTTCGACATAATTTAATAATCTTTGGCGTAATTTAAAGATGTTTGTTTTCATTATACATTTGGCTGGTTAACTTCTACTGTTTCTTGAATTTCTTTCTTTTAACGGCGTATATAATGATGATAATAACGATATAACTGTTTTTCGTTTTCTGTCTGTCATAACGTCTGTTGGTTTCCTGGATGATGCGAAAAGAAAGAAAAATTCTCATGAAACGTTGCGTGTCAGTTGGGATAAAAAGTAGACCAAAGGTGCATATTGTTCCGAGGAGATCCATTTTAATTTCAACGCAGCGCATAAAACAGATTTAAATAATATGGTAACTTGATACACGCATGTATAAAATTGATACTAAAATGGCATCATTTATATTTATTCTGAGGTAATCTCATGTATCAGTTTTTGTGTGCTGATGGATGCCACTATCTGTGTTTATAAAGAAACAGGAATGGGGAAAGTTAAAAATTTAGTTTCTTTACGAAATTTATCTGAAGAAAGGAACTAAATACAGAATACTATTTTTTGTATAATTTAAATATAAACTATCTTCAATGCGTTAATTGTGTATCCTTTGGTATATCTGCACGAATATCGTAACTAAATTGAAGTTTTGAAAAGGTTAAAGTAACAGTTTATCAGCTCATCGCGACGGAACAAGAAAGTGTTTGGCAAAATCAAACGAAAGGGGTGGCGACTGTGTATATAGCAGGAGATTCGAGGGATTCTTAGTCGAGCAGCAACTAAAAGATAGGGAAGCAAACGGAAGAGGGTGAAAGCAGGATCAGGACGGACGCGGAGGACGATCCGGTCTCCGTTAGCAGCATATTGTAATGCGCCAAGAAGTTGGCGAATAAATCGAAGAAGCGTTGAGAGTAAAATTAGATAACAACTCCCGCTCTGGCTGCCGCCAGTAAAGAGCCGCTCTTCTCGAACTTTTAAGGACCATTCTCTTATTCCCCGTACCATGGAGCCCGTGGCACGTCTCGTCCCTCTTTCTCCTCGTCGATTCGGGTTTTCTCTTTTCGACTGAAGCCCAGTCTCCTGCGCGAAGAAGTATTCGCGAGCCGATCCCTCCGCCGCCCTCGAGAACGACAAGGGGCTTACCTTCACCCATTCATTTATCTTAAGTTTACATTATTAGGCGTTACTGCGTTTCAACGTTTGTCCGTCTCGGAAGAATGAATTGCCCTGGATAAAGAAAAAAAACTTCCATCGTGTTGGACATTTCCTCTTCGTTCCACCATTGCCTCGACTTACTCTGGAGCACCTTCGTAATCGTTACCTTGGTACGCGTAACTTGGCGTGAAGATAGCTGATTGTACGTGTTGCTTCATTTTATGAGTAATGTTCGCTTCGTGCATTGGCGATGTACTCGTGAATTCTATCGTACTAAGGAAACTGGTGAAATTTAAGCAGAGAACGAATTGCTTCTGTAGAATACTGAAGTGTGTACGCCGTATGTTTAAAACACCGAGAAAATTTTAAATGTTAAAAAAAAAACATTTTTATATTAACACTATTTTTACCGTGGTTTTATGTATAGTTATTTGCTATGAGCAAATTTTGGTCTTCACGAATAAAAATTCAGTTTTAATAATCGGTAATCCCAGATAATAGCGTTGTAAATGAAATATATTTTTCCCATCGACAGCAGTTGCGATATGTAACGTCTTTTCTTACATCTGAGCTTGCGACCAAGAGAAGGGCGGAGGGGGAAGATGACTTAAAACGAGACGAGGCAAAGCAAAACGAGCTGGTAGCCTGGAACAGGAGCGGATCAAACGAGCTATTAGACCCGTGTTACGGCAACCTTCGAAGCTCCAGACTAACCCTCGTCTGCTGGACCGTGTGTCGCCTCTCTGTCCCCGGGGAAGCAACGGTCTATTACATTCCACCACTCAGAGCCTGCAGTGGAACAATCATAAATCTTCACGCGAAGCTATCCCGTTACTTCGACTCCGTCCCCGAACCTGTCACCTTCTCGAGGTAAATACCCTGCTCCTTAATCTTGTCGTTGCAGCGAACTGGCTGTCACGTGTCTCTCTTCGTTGCGGTATGTGCTCGTCCGCGGATGTATAACGGGCTCTTAAGATCCCGCCGCACATAACAATATATGTTACGGGCCAATAGAGGACGACAGGTCGTGTAACCCTGTGACACCTCGTCACATACGTTGGAGTTTGATCAGGGATCTAACCGTGAAGAGAAACTTGGTGCCCTTAACTACTCCCACGAAGCCAGTTACTACCCAATAATTCAGGATTAAGATTTGGTAATTGCTCGTTTCGAACTAGCTCGAATTAACCTCTTCAGGCCTAGTATATATTGTAATGTTCACTGACTTTCAGATATTTTTATATTAATTAATAGACACAGAACTGTTTCCACTCTGAAACTAGTTGCATGCGATCGTGGAGTAGGTAAAACAAAGAGCGCAAACGGTTTGCAACACTAATTTCAAATCGGTTGCGCCCGTGTGCGTTCGGGCTTAATGATTGTTTCTACGTGTATTTACATTTCATCCATGCATGTTGATGGAAACGTAAATTTTAACAAAGACAAACATCGTGGCACATTAATCTTATTCAATATTAAACATGAATATATAGGTATATTAAAATAGTGTACGAAATTAAGAAATAGAATTAAAGGGTTTCCCACGTGCTTACAATGGAACGTAAAAATACCGAGAAAACTTTAAACTTCGAGTCGTACGCATTTGTTCTGCGAAATAGAGGTTCGCGTTCTACCTGCCTAGCCAATTGATAACACATCAAGCGAGAGCCAAAGGGTCAAAGGGAGGATCAACCGAGGGTTCCTTGAAAGAGAACGAATGCTGAACCGGATAACGATTCGTAATTTCAGATGAAAAAAATGCATCTGCGACGTCGAATTCCCAAGCGATTTGTCATGGAGCTAATTACGTTTCGAGTGACGAGATCAAATAGGAGGCTGGAGAGACAGTTCTGTATGCTGAAATGGACACGCGAGACTGCATGGTGGAGAACGGTGGGAGACGGTTTAGCGGGTGGAGCGAAGGGTGTAACCGGGGAACGGCAAGCGCGGCGGTTTGCGGAAAACCGCAGGCAGGCTGAACCCAACGGATCAGGAATAATCATTTGCAGCCTAAAATACATTACCCGTGCAATTTATTTCGGTTTGTTTCGGTTTTGTTTCCATCGTTTATTGGCGCCGTTAGTGTTGAAACGGCGCTTCAATTCCGCACTTGCTAAGAACACTATTTAATCTGTTCATGAAGAATTAGTGTAGTTCTACGCAGGGCGTTATAGTGTTAGGAACATGTATCACTTAGGACGTTATCGGTTCTAAAATGAGGCGACCTTTAAGATTTTTCATATGAAATTGTGCTAGGCTTACACAAATTTCAATGTGTTAATAATTTTGTCAGAAGGGTGGAAAGAAAGGTGTAGCGAGAAATTACGAGAGGAAAAAGAAAATGCTACGAATGAAGTGATTATGTATCACAGAATGTTCACCGATTACTTTTGTTCCTGTGTTTTCTTCGTTGGTCTCCCGTTTCCCTCTCTACAACGCGTTCGGTATCCTATTTCGATCTCATTTCCTCTTTCGTCTTCAATCAGTGCGCCCTCCCTTTTTCGACTATCCTACCTTTGCCACGGCTCTCTGTCGAACCGCCAACCCCGCAGTACAAGCGTGTTTCAGCTGGCCGTCTATTGATTCCTGACGCGAGAGTAATGTTCTTCTATTAATGATCATGTCCTGAATAAATCAAGCGATTAAATGGGTTCGTTGTTCGTGCACACTCGTTGCTGGAACGACGCGCGGTACCATCCCCAATGGAGACTAAGCGCAAACAAATTGACAATGGCCAGCGGTGGTTATACGCACCTTTGTAGCGCGCTCTTGGGCATTAAAAGGTTATCCCTTCTACGTCTATTCCTCTGCTCAAAAATCATCGCCAACTAATGTATTTATGAAAATAATTTGAAACGCTATTATTGCTAGCAAATTTTTGGAGACAATGTGGGGAGATAAGATCGTCAGAAATGATATATTTATCTACATATAAAAGTATGATTGGCAAGAGGTAAGCGTGAGAAGAATTTGTAATAATCTCGAAAGTAATATTGAATAAAAATATATAGGAAAGAACTAAAAATGACCAAAATTCTATAATAAAATTTGTCTTAGACACAAAATTAAATGATAAATAATTTTGTTAAACTTGAAAAGAATTTCAAAGCAGAATGAATACGTGCAAATAGGTCATGTGGCAACTACAGGTTGCTAGTGACAAGTTACTTAAATAGCACTTACTTATGTTCTCATTTGTTACCTAGAATTTCCCTTTGTCTCGCGGAAGGAGGTGTAGACTAACATCAAAGAAGGATGAAAGGACAAGGGGTATGCGTACTTGGCTCACTTCTGCGAATCTCAGAAACCTCTGGCGCATTTCGCAATTGGAATTGGCGTCTCACGAGACATCAGGAAATGAGACTGCATTGAGACAAATGGCACAGGACCGATGAATCATCGTACGTCAAAAGCATGAAGTGAAGCTACCATTTTGCAGCCACATCACTGAGCTCCGCGAAACAGCCTGCGGTACATAAAGAAGCGCTTTTTCTTCGCTTTTTTTTATATCTTCTCATTGACGAACTGAGCTTCCACGATACGGTATCTTTGCAGAGCGAGCACGTTGGCGTGATTGGAAAGGGCAGATTACAAATTATTACCGCTACGAGAACCGTGTCTCGATAAAAAGTACGTACTCCAGATCCTTTTTTACAGACCTGCTTTTCGCAGAGAATATTACTATTTGTACGAATATGGATAAAGCAATTTTCTGCAAAAAAATTTTACATATGTCTGTGTTATTGCTCGTGTAAAATACAAATTCATTTGATCAACTATTTATATTTATATGGTCCTTCCAGGACCACTAGGTCCTCATATCTTTTTCACCAATATGTTTCCTCATCTAGATACTGCCACCTCAATACTGTTGTCCGTGCCTGTGCTACAGTTAATTGCTTTAATTCAGACAGCGATATGTTTATTGGCTCTATCGACTCTACTAAACATAGGCTACATAACCTTTTTATCGGCAACTCTGCTATTCGTCGGCGATAACTATGTTATGATTGTTTGCTTGTTTGTAAATTTTTGTTTGTCTTGACATCTGTCAACTGCGATGTTTATAATTGCTACACTGTATTAATTTCATAAAGGGCTATGCCCGTATATATTGAAATAAATAAATAAAAAAATAAATATTCGTATTCCTGTGAGTTGTATAAATAAGGATCCCCGTGCACTGATTTGCACATGGTCACATAATGTTGTTGAGACGACTCTGTCTTGCAATGCCTACGAGCTGAAAAATAAAAAAGAAACAACGATCGCTACTATCGGCGCACGGGTTCCGAAGTATTGTTTACTCGAATAACTTGAATCGATCGAAACGTTTAACACTAATTAACAACTAACTTGGCGAAACAAGCACGCCACGAGGAGGAGCGAAAATCGTGTTCTTGCGCTTCCCGATACGGTCGAAACGCCAGCGACGAAAAATCGAAAAGTAACCAGGAAGCGAACGCGACTGAAGCAAACGGTGAGCATCGATGTACAGCGTCGAACAAAATGAAAGGATATTTTGTATAATTAAAAGAAGAATATGTATATTTTACACACACTACATATTGAATGTGTCCTCTAAAATAAGCATTGAGATTATCCTCTTAAGTAAAGTAAGTGATATTGGACTGTTATAAGTCAGACGTTACCATAAAACTCGTTATGCTCACTTTAGATGATATCCCCCATATATAGAATTGTATAAAATGTACATATTCTTGTTTTAATTTGATAAAATATTCAAATGATATGTCGTATCGTTTTGTCTGGCACTGTACGTGCCAACCGACGCGTCCATGTACCACTTCCAGTTAACTAGTTGCCACACTCAAGGAACGAGAGAGGGAATATCGGTACACGCGGAGAGCGAGAGGCCCGAAGCATTTTCCAATTAGCGTTGAATAAATATTCGCACGATGTAAGCGCCTTTCGCGTCGGTAACGCGAAGTGATATTCACGTACACGCGCATCCCCTAACATCGAGGGAATGGGAACGAGGAAACGGGAACTGTACAGCCTCGGGATGCGCGAAAGCGGAGCGTACAACGACAGAAAAAGAAAGGAGCGGGAAGATGGGGAACCGTAAAAGCAGAATGGAACTCGTTCGAAGAATAAGAAACGCCTGACGAACAAGAAGGAGAGGGATAGGGAGTCGATCGGAGCGGTGAGTACAGAGACGAGGCGGGAACACGCGGGGGTTGAAGCTTGAACTGATGAACGTGAAAGAACTGAGCGGAATTTCGCATTTAATCAAGAAACCAACGAGACTGGTTGGCTCGCGGAGGGATAAGGAAAAGCGGAAAAGCGGCGAGGATAAAGCGTGGAAAGCGCTAAATGGTATCTGAACTGGTTCCTTTCTGACGGGTACGGGGCGGACAGCCATTTGGTCGGCGAGTCGGGAAGATGGCGAGGCTGACGAGGGGGCGGCTGTGGGCGAACGGTGCCGTCGGTGGGTGCTTTTAATCTTTCGCTCGTGCGAGGATGCGCCCATTACTGCATATTAAACTCCCTCGGGAGCCTCCGGCGTGTGACTGCCGCTAGTGCTACGGTAATCTGTCCAGGAAGAGCGCGTGTATACGTACAGGACTCCGCGTCTGGTGAAAAACCGTCCTGGGACCAGATATCCGTCGTTCTGGATACAGGATTTATGGTTACCGTGCTGCGACGCGCTGAGAACTTTAGCGGAATTGATCAAAACGCAGAAACGGAACTCCGCGATTCGATATTTATTAATGATAATGTCGGTCGCATATCCTGTCTTACAACTCATCTCAACTGTAACTTCGGTACGGCTATCGCTCCTACGTTATTGTTTTTACAAAGTTGTTTATTCGTTTCGAAGATTCCTCCAAGAAAATTGCTTTCATCGTCTACCACGGCTGTAAACACCTTGTTGACAACATAACAACGTAAACTTCTAATGCTGCTCGTAGCTGACACGTCGATCTCATCGACACAGGTAGCGGTATTGGCAGTATTTTCAAAAACACTCCAGTCTCGTACCAAGACAGGATCAGCAACGAACATTAAATGATCGGAGCACACAGAGAAGTCTCGAATTTCATCAGTCAGCGAGCGCTTCCGGAGGGGTTCGCGCGCGGGCGTATGGTTTCCTTTACAGCCTGCTTTCAATCGCTCGTTCTTTTTCCTCCATTCCTGATAGCCGCGTCGGTTGAGCCGGCAGTTTTAATTGAATATCAGGCGAAATGTAATTACGGTTGGAATTCATGCTTCGTCGGAGCAAATAATTTGCCATGGCATGGAACACAGTGGAATGGTAACGAGGGGGATAGGATGAAGGGTGTGTCGAGGGAGGCGTAGCGCAGCGGGTTGCGCGGCCGGAAGAGCTCGATGCGTTATCAAAACTTTGATAATCCAATCGATTACCAATGCAATAATTGGTGTCCGAGCCGATGGTAGGGAGGGTAGGAGTGGAGGGAGGGAGGAGGGGGAGGAGTGTTTCCGGTCATACTCGAATTCGATTCGGGATAGGAGCGAGTTTAAGTGGAATGAGTGGATACTCCCGTGTGTCGGGGGCGGCAGGGGGTCCTGTGGAAGGGCAAAGGATAGAAGGGCTGGTAGGTACCATTGTAAATTAACGATAAACGAACTGGTGCTCATCAAAGAGCCCCTGCACTCGTAATGTCTGCACGGCTAATCCATTTACCGCCAATGGTAATTCTGTCCTGTCATCGCTAGGAGCCTTCAGCCTTTCGAGAAACTGGTTGCTCTTGGTACCCCAAAATAGAAAAGACGAGATCACGCTGCCGTGTAAACGAATTCATACCCAACTCGCTACGCATGACTATACCTCACGATTTATTTATAAAATAAACCCTAGCTGGAAACGGTTGCCTGAAAGAAGCAGTAAAATTCACACCTACGCCAAAATTCTGATTGATGCACTTTCGGGAATCAACCGTTAAACCGATAAACTTTAACTTTAACTTTCTGATTTCATTATCGAGTGCTTTAATATCTCAATGTAATAAGAAAATTCTTGGGCTATTCAAGCCCAGCGAAGCGGAAAAATGATTGAAATATTTGCGAAATTCTTTGAAATCTTCACGGTTCCCCGCACTTCTGTCATTGTACGAAACGTAGAAGCTTCCAATTTTCAGCTGCTAATCGAGCCCTGATCGACGAAATTCACACTATACTCGGCAGGACGGGCTCGCTGAATAGCATTCATGCCTAACAGGCAATTGAACATCAAAGGTCTCTAAACGTTTGATGTTTCTCATCTTCGTACCCAATTGGTGGTACGAGGATCGCGTTGTAGTTTCCGTTGCTGAACGAAGCCTCGCGTGACATTCGAATTATTAGCCAGACTTTAACAATCTACTTTCCGAAGGAATAACGAAAAGCATAAAGTAAATGCTTCTATGCATACAAAACAAAGGCCATGCTATTCATTAATGTCCTAGCTGTAGCTTATAAAATAAGCATACAGAATATAATTAATTATTATTAATATACAATAGAATATTTTTACTTTATTTGGTTTGTCAGCCAAGAAAGAAAGGTCATGAAATTTATAAATTCACTGGGTCCGACAAAAGTACATAGAAATTATAATGTCTACAAGTTCGTTAGAAGAAACTTTTTAATACTTTAAGTTTGAAAGAGTTTTTACTTCGAGGAGACATTAAATTAAGAAATCGTGATTATCTCGTACCAGTCCGTTTCGACATAAAGAGCGAACCGTATCAAACATTGAAAAAAAGCCCTCATTCTGTTGAAGTTAGGAGGCCTTGAAACCGCAAATTTCTGGAAAAGCACTTTGCGGAATATGAGATTCGCTTGAAACGCTAATGAAATCCGAAGGGCAACGAGCAATTTCTGAAGGTGGCTTACTGGCCATGGCTTAATCTAACTCGGAGCCAGACTTTGCGCCGCGGGAGTTTCGTGCCGCTGGCTCTCGAGGAAGCCATCTCCGAAACTTGTCCTCCTAAACGGGGAAGCATACGTCACCGACAATGGAACTTAGTTCGATGAGAAAGCCCGAGGTGTCGATTCTAAAACGCGCTGTCTTCACAGTGAACCAGAACGTGTAGCGCACGAGAACTGCCAAATTATTATATGTAGTAATGTCAAACTCAATAATTTCACATTATAGTTAAACACGAACAAGACCCTTAACAGAAGAAATCCATACACTTGGTACTAATTATTTTTATTATAATATTTTGTAGACTTTATAAATCATTGTTCTCGCTGTACTGCACACCTAGCATTCGATTTTAGTCAAGTTGGCGTTACATATCCTTGTCGAAGTGGCGAGAAGAAAAATAAGCAATTTTATATCGGTACGATGTAATCTCAGTAATCCGATTATCTGATACGTGCAGTAATCCGGTTCTCACTGATTGGTTTTATATTATTAGTTTTCAATATAAAACAAAGAAATCTATCAAGTTGCACATTAAAGACTAGAAAAAGAGTAATGTGAATGTATCGCGGAAAAATATAACCACTCATATGAGAGCATAATTTGTGAAATCTTATATATCTCTAAGGTATAGAAAAATTCTTCTTATAATATTGGCGTGACACTCCTTAAAACAACTATTTTTATTTTATATATTGCAGAATGCAGTCATGTTTTATTACTAAATAAAACATAATAGTTGAAGTTTATGAATGAAATTCTCAGCATGACACTGTCATCTAATTATATAATATTATAAATTATTCAATAATGTAAAATGAGATTCACGATAAAATTCTAATAAATAACCACAAATTACACTACCACCTACGCCTTATTAAACACACAACTTATTTCATCAAATTTCCGGTCAATGCATGCGTCACGTGCAGAATGTTATTAAATTTGTATGTTACGTGCTCTTCTTTGTGGAAAACTTTTTAAATTGAGTCTTCACGTGTATGTGACGTTTAACCCAGCTTGACCCTCGTTACAGCGCGATAACGTGGAAGTGAACGACAGGATAAGTTTGCGCGAGCCAAGTCATAGTACATCAATACAGGATTCGACGTTGCAAGAAATAGTACCGTGGCGTTCATAAATGGAATATTCTAGAGTATCGATCATTAATATCAGATACACTCAAGCAGTAATACCGAGCAATGCTACATTGCAAATCTTATTACAAGTCTATACAAAGATAATAGCAAAATATTTTGCTGACTAATTTCAAAATCTACAATGTTTACCTTGTTAAAGAGCTCGAAACATTATTCAAATTGTATAAGTGTTTCAATTGTTTAACGAAAAATGAGGACTCGTTATTCGATAGGCAATGGATTTCTAAATGGAAAGTTTTATATCTTCGTTACACCCTAATGTATCCATAGTTTATTTTATGGATACAGATACGGAAGCGAGATTGATGGTATGAACGACTCTGTACGAACATTGCGTGTTTCAATACAAAGAGTGCACTGTACACCGATACTGTGAGAATTTAATGTTCCTCGATGGCTTACGTAAAAAGAGGACGCGTGGTATCGCATAGCGTGCAATGACAGCGTTCCGATTGTGCGATAGCTACCTTTCTTGATTGATACACTGCATCGGATGCCAAAGGCATCGCGCGTTATATTTCAATCTATGGTAAAAAAAATTTGACAGTTTTGCAGTTTTCAGTTGGGGGCTGTTCTGGAGTGGGTCTTTTTATCTGTTCGGCGCATAGACGCTATCTGATCCTTTGAAAATGAATATTCTAATACGACACGAACGAGAACGTAACAAAAATTTGTCGACGAGCAAGAAACATTTGAACGCGGACATACCGTCGAAAGAACGTAAAATTTCACGGCAACTGACAATTAACTGTCGCAAAATATCGAGAATATTTTGCATATACTGCGAAATACATTTTTAAGGTCGTAATTTCGCTGAAAATTTGAAGTTTAATTTGCTTTTAGTCTTTGTTACGACATTTTACATTTTTGCTCATGCTACTCTGACATTTTTGTGCAGCGTTCTCATCAAAAGCCGGTCGGCATGTTTGTAATTCTGTCTCGTAATTTGCTTTGTATAATATTTCAGTGAACACTTATAAAACGAAATTTGAATAATAAATAGAAATCGAAATTTCGGAAAATGATAAAAATAAAAGTGAATTTTTCTACTTCCCTGAATCTCAAAATGTTCGATTAGAAATTCTAAGTATTAAAAGTAACAAAATTGTAGACGTTCCAATTTAATACCAGACAAATTCAGTAACTACCTACCTACTCTACTCTTTTCCTTATCTCTAAAGAAACGGACTTCAATTAAACGTTCACTTTCTGTTAGACATAGAAATATCTGTTGGTTCAACTGTTATCGTGAATCCAAACTAGATAGTTTCATTATAAGGAGTGATCGACGCGAGAGTCCCTGCTATAGGATCACGGTTTGAATACGAAAGCAAGGAAAGAAAGGAAAGTAAAGGAGAATCTGCAACGGAAAGTATCAGTGATAAAGGGATATTGTTCACAGTGAGGCGTGTGTGTACTGGAAGCTAAATGGACGGATAAGCTCGCTCGAAGAAGTCTGAGAGGCAGGCGTTTGGCCTTCCAGATGATTCTCAGCCTCCCGTTTGGCTACCTACAGTTCCACAACACGCTGATTTCGTGAAATAGCCACGGTATATTGGAAGTTGAGCAAGACTGACGAGCAGCGTTATCCTACCGACGACTCTATTGGCTTTTAAGACTAGCGTAATTAAAATGTAAAGGGTTGTCAGCCCGCTCATCCCCTTTGGCGCTGGCTCAAATTCACTTCGTATTCACAGGGTGTTTCGTAAGGCCGACAATAACCGAGTAACAAGAAGTTTTCAGAAGCTCAGGAAGGACGTTCTTGGTTTGAAATTTGCTTTTGCAAAGTATCTCCATTCTATATTTAATTATCGTTGAATAGCGAATAAGAAAAACAGAATTTCAAAAAAAGGATGTAGAAAATTTAATTTTTGCAGGCTTTAGGACTGACTAAAATGTCTGACTCGATACAACTTGGAATTTTTTCCTGAACTTATGTTTCTTTCCCCCTATAACACAGAATAGGTAATTTGCGAAAGCTACGCTGTGCCACCTGTATCTTTCCCTCAAGCTTCCCAGTTTCCATTGTACATGCTTTGGTAAATACATATTCTATACTCGATTTGTCTACCTGTTCCAAGTTCTCCTACCGCGTGTGCCTGAGACAAAGGGCACATAAATTTTAGTGAGAAGTCCTCTTTTGACAAATTCGATAAATAATGTTTGAATTATTTGTCAACTAAATGCTACATTGCCACGTATTGGGTAGTATATTTTAACCTATGTAACAGTACTGCTAAAATTTCTTTCTAATCGATTGTTTCGGTAACCAAGTATCGCGTGAAACGATGTCGCGAATTAAATCAATTTTTTCAAAACGCAACGTTACTTCGACGATGACTATCTGGCTTACGCGTTTGAAATCTACGATCGCATAAAGGGCTATGGCGTCTGTCTCCGATATAGCCGCAAGGCTCTGCCCATTCGTTCTTGATATTTATTGGACGTATCCACGGGACATAGGGGCCACATCCGGTATAATAATATCTATTTTCCGGGCGGCGACGCGGGGTAAGTAGAAGCTCGGTGAACGGAACGAAATGGAACGAAGCAGAAAGAACAACTACTGCCCGATGACGTTGACAACGACATGGTGGTCGGTCGTAAATGAAAATCCGCCTACTCGTATGTAAGATAAATGGAATAAGACGAAGGAAAACAGAATAGCCGGAGAACGAACGAAGAATATCCTAGGGACGAAGGTGCTCAATGATTGCGATGCTGGCTGATTGAATCAGACACACGTGCTTCATTCGTGTAAATTCAAACGATTGCAAAATGGAAAGAAATTCTACTCTAACGTTTACAGTTTGCAAGAATTAGTCTCATTTTTATTTTACTTTTCATCATCCTGTGGGAAAAAACGTTGAACAATATTTAACAATTTTGAAGCTTTACCATACATTGTTCGACCCTATTTCACGGCTATTTCGCACAAAATCAGACTTTGAAAATTTACCATTTGTCAGGCGACTGTAAAGTAATCCTTTAATTTTGTTGCGGCGTGTATGCTCGCGTCGCGTTTCTCTGTGGCACAAAGCACCTGCGATACACCTTGTAACCCCCCCCCCCCCAAAAAACCTGTTGATACAATGGACGACTTCGCAAACGGTTGCCAAAATCCCACACGACGCTTTTCACAACGTTACGAGATTGCATCTGTTCTTTCCAAACCTTTATGCATTTTTCACGGACGCCGGGCCTCGCGGTGCACATTCACGGGCGCCGATTGGCACAGCTCGCTCGCGCCAGACGCACGAAGTCGGGAAAGGAAAAGACGGACGGAAGACGAGAACAAATAGGGAGAGCGAGAGAACGAGTTCGCGGGTGGTAGAGAGCGAGACGACACGTATAAAAGAAAGATCTAGAGACAGGATGGTTTCAAACGAGACGCGAGCGACGCTCATTAAGCTGCCTCATACAGGGCACGCCAGTGGCGGAAGAAATAGAGGGGTTAGGGGCAGGGCGAGGAGTCAATAGTTTTCACGCACGGCAACGTGCCGCCGGCATTTAAATGTATTTTATTTAACAGGTGAACGCGCGAGGCTTTGAGCTTTGAGCTCTTTCCCTCGACGCGTACTTCAGCTCTACCCTCTCCCGGCCTGTCGACCGTCTTATTGAGAATACTCGTTAATTACATGCCCACCCTTCTGTACGCCCTCTCTGTCTCCCTCGTTCCCCTCCTTTCCCGCTCCGTACTCGCACAGGGACTGTCCTCTCGCTCCGACATCCGAACTTCTCGCTTCTCTCGGCGCGATTCAAAGTACGCGGGGGCGAGAATATCGTTTTTCAGGTTGGGCGAGCCGGAAAAGAAGCGGCGGGGTGACTTTCCTTCGATGAACGCTATTCGTTCGAATTCTTGGTGCTTTCCGGTCCTTTGACTTTGCATTTTCTCGTTTTTCGGTCGAACGTGGAAACGATAAAACGGCCGGCATGATGAACGACACGCTGGTCACCCTCCGCTTTCCAGGGGAGGATAGGCATTCTGTTTGGTTACTAATGGGCGAAGTGAAATTTGTCGGAAATTAAGGGGTTCAAGTCTTCTCCCGGTTACGGTTTATCGCGCTTTACAAATCTCTCCTCTTTATGCGAGGATACTTGAAACGGCAATCATTCTGTTGGAATTCTTTTTCATTTAGTTACGCGGGATTTTTACGTACAGGATGTGTTCGAGAAGTTTGCGGCCTTCAAACAGGAACAAATTACTAATTTTTATATTTCTTCCTTCACACTTTGAAATAACAATCACCTGGTATATTTCTGCGATTTTTTGTTGTTGATACGTGAAGAAATACTCACTTACAATTTTGTTTGTTTCAGATTGAGAGAAAATTGTTTTGAATTAATTAAATGCTCCCATATGTTCACGTGCAAAAACCTGTAAAACTCTTTTAGTAAGGTTCGTAAGGATTGCTTCAATTGCAATCGAGTATTGCAATAAAATTGTGCTACTATAAAATTTTACTCTACATATAAAATTAATAATCGCCTACTATCACCACGTGGTAATTTTCTGTTAACTAACAAAGTGAAACTGCTGTGTTTTTCTGTGGCGAACGAAGAACGGCCGATGTCAGTCTAAGGAACGTTAAACCCTTAAAACTGAATTCGTTTTCATAATGTTCCGCCGCGGTGTTCCATCATTAAAGTTTAAGAGGAAATTATGAAGGCTATTACACTAAGCTACTTAATCTTTTATTATTCTAAGTACTTTGGAGCAAGTTTCTTTCTTCGAATACTTAAACTTGCTGTCCCTTCCCTTAATTCATACCCGTTACCCTGAAAGTAAATCATCCTGCGAGGCTTTGCTACATAATAAAATGCGAAGTACTTGCACGTCCCCTTTCACGTTCGGAAATAAGAATCTTCGTGAAACCACGATACCATAGCCAAGTAGAAAACGCGTTCTACAAAATTTTCGTCGAAACAAGAGTGAATCGCGCATTATATATTCCTGCGAAATTATTACGTTTTGCACTCTAAAATTTCTCCCCCGAACGGGGCAGAGCTGAGGTAGACAACGAGAAATGAGCTAATCGATTTGACAAGGTACTCCACGAACAACCATTATATTCGGTACGTCTGTGTAAGAACAACATGATATCAGCTTTCTGAAACACTGAGCGCAAGAGGAAGGCCAGCATCCATTTATTCATAGCGCTTCATAAATAAATGTATGAAAGTACCAAGGGTACAGTGGCGAGCAGCTACCGCCCCGCTCGTCTTCTTTCATCACGACTATACATAAAGGTAAGTCGTCTTTTTCGAGTTGTATACATTTATTGCACGATAACCAAGAAATCCAACAGGCGTATGTTTAAGGGACTCTTTGCAGGATGGATCATTTAACCGGGATCTCGGAGAATACCACTAAAGTATGAAAGCACGAATGGGACCGAACCTCGTAATTTATATACTGCGCGCAATTAAAAAGATTCACGTGTGCCTGCATCGCTTGAGCGAATATGTGGCTAGTCTCAAGCTGAAATATATATAACGCGACACGTGGCCAGAATGCCAAGTTCCGCATGATTTGACGTAAACGTAACGACATAAGGATCGGTAAAAGCATTGCGAAATTTCTATTTCTTTTTCAACGGTAATTTCAAGGAACACCATTCTATTTTCCAATTTTACACTCAAAAGAATTCGTCATTTATACAAACCTATGTTGTAAGTCGGAGTGTCAACATAGTACAATACTTTTTACAGTCAAGAAATTCTATTAAAATGTGTGTCGTGTTTTCCGGGAAATCACGTTCGAATTTGTATTTGCTATTTAATTAACGTTTGAATAAAATTGAAACCAAGCATTGAGATACCATATTTGTAAATTTAGGTACAATAATTCTAATAATATTATATCACGAGTACAAATCATATTAGATTTTAAATTGTCTATTTGTCATCACCAGAAGTGAATTTTTATTGCATAATTTAATTTAATTATTCCTATCATCGAAGGAAATGAGTAACTACTAACTGCATTAAACAAATTTGCCTATAATACAGTATTATAATGAATTCAATTATTTTCTGTATATGTATCATTATGACCTTAAATTTGTCATAGAATTGATTTATCGGGTAATTCTAGAAAGAACGTGAAATCCCATTTAACTGAAACAATAGTTCCGTCATCGAAATAACATTTTATATACACAACAGAAACTATTTACAGGAGAGAGTGATTCACACTTTCGTACTGCTGCTGAAGTGGAAGTTAAGAAACTTTCACTTTACCGTTTACACTAGGAAAGTAAAACGACCGACAAATGGAGGATACATCGTTGATTGCGCAAAGAGTTAAGATTATGTGCAAAGAAAGAGAAAACAGGTTGAAAGAACGGAAGCGTTTCTTCCGTATTATTCCGTATTATTCTTCCGAGTTATTCCCAGAGAAAAGATTAACCAATGCTGCTGCTCAGCCTTTTGGAGCGAAAAGAAAGAGAATAATAAGTACAGAAGGTGAGTGGCATAAGGTGGAAAACTTGCCGTTGTATGCTGCCTAGTTTACAATACAGGATTAAGCCAGATGCCGCACTTCCCCGCTCCACTGGTTTCGTGAGCAAAACTTAAAGCTCTTGATAAGCTCTCGTACTATCTTTCTCACACTCAACTACCCAAATCTCCCACTTTTGCAGGTACTCTTGGTTCGCTCGTCTTTACTTGCCTATGCCATTATATTCCACGAATAATACTTTGTTGTGTTAAAACAGACTATCCGTACAGCCCGCGAACCACGTAACTTGTCCACCCCTTAATTTTTTTCGTTCTTAATTACTATTGTAATGTGACCTTGAATGACGAGGAGACGCTTTGCCTTTTTCAATGTTCATAGCGAACATCATAGCCAAATGAAACTCACAATTCTTCATAAAATATTTACATATGTACCTTTCCCATTGTTGGAGAGAAATAATCGAGAAAAACATCAGAAAATCTTGCAGGTTCGAGAGACGTCGGAAATATGATTTCACGTACGAAATTACCGCTGTGTCTCGGGGAGGAAAATAAGATCAGGCCGAGTCGAACACATTGTCCTGCGCTGTCGGTGATACCTAAAGGGTGACCTCGAATCACATGTCCGAAAGAAATAGTAGGTATAGACTACGTGGGTTAGATATAATGTTATGGTACGTTGACCACCACGGCCCATGTAGTTCTTAGGATGTCGGTGGTGGCACGCTACAGTAGATTTACTTCTCATTCTCTCCCGTACTTTTTTCACCCTCGTTTTTGCTTCTGCCGATGTAACTACGTACATCATTCCCGTTTGCATTCTTCATTTCGCCTGATGCTGTAAAAACGATGCTCGGGCACGAGGGTGTAATCCAATTAGCCAGTTTCTTCTTCGGGTGGAAATTAAGCGTAGTGCTCGGCTGAATAAATGTCTTCGCGGCTCCCATTGGATGTTATAGTTCCAAATGTAATTATATCTCCTAATTACAATTTATGATAACCGTACTAGAATATTTCTTTTAGAAGTTCTCAAAACCCCCTAAACTTATGGTGAAATGTATTTAGTTTCTTTTCTGTTTATCGTAAATACCAAGGATAATAGATTAATCCAATATTTTTATTTATCAAAGTCAGTATTATTTTTTAAAGAAGAACATAAATACAGAATTCTAAAAGGTTCAAACACCGAAGACGGACCGCAAGTAATAAAATAATTACTAATCTATAATAATGCCTTTGTTGTTCTTCTTTCACAATAGAGTCTTATATATTTTCTTTAGACTCGTTTAAACCTCGATTCATGTTAGTTTGACCCTTCGTAATCATAAACATAAAAAAAGACGAAAACTGTATTATTGAGGGAAAAGTCCTGTATCAAACTGTATATAATACAAAGCCACGAAATCATTTCATTTACAGCAAAATACTGTTTAAATCGAAACGATACGACCATAGAAGCCCATCTAATGCTTAATGCATCTATAATAACCCTGGAAGCATTTGTTATTGCTCAATGGAAATGACAGAATTTATCCAGAAACCCAATAAACGTATAAATTATTCGCACTATTCCAGCCGAATTATTTCTACGGGTAAACGATATTTTCAACAGCACGTGCATGTTTACCTTTTTACATTACGAACGTGTCTATCTTCTCGGTGTAGGATATATGGATATATGTGTAGGTGCGGATACAATTCGCCAAATGTTATGGAAAGGTCTCGCGGCACCCTGTTGTCATCACTGCATTATTTAAATCCGTGCCATATCGATTTACACGCGTCATATGTAAACGTCGTATCTAATTTCTATTCGTAGGAGCTCTGTAAAATAAACGTTATCCGAGCGGCGAAGCACGTCCCGATGCTGAACTCACGTTTCCCATTCCACGTTGAGACCGACGACACGTCGTGCTTTCATTCTTTGGAAAGCGAACTGTTATTGCAAATAGGCGAAATCGTCGTAGCGATCCGCTGCTATGGAGATATCATGCGGTTTGCGATATCGAGCTGGTGCGACGCGGAGGATAATTTTCCCATAAGAACCCAGTACAGACAGTATCGTGACATTCGAATCTGGGAAAGCGTTGACTCCTTCTCGCGGCGGCTGTTTAAGTCTGATGTCACGTCCGAGTATTCTTAGCTCGGATTACTGAACCGCATCGCTAGACAGTACTTCGTGTAAATATCCGACATTCAAGGAATATCGTTTAAGTTTGTTCTAATCCTTTACGGACTGATGGGTCTTACAAGTCTCACGAATTTTGGACACACGTGAAATAACACTAAGCAATCAATTAGTGGAATTCTCTTAAATGACATTAGATGTAGTCATTTCTACAATTAGGAGTCGAAATAAACAGTCAAACGATGCTAGGGAAGCCAATGTGAAAACGCTGATTTTTGCTGATTTGCTGATTCTCCAGTGATATAAAAACTGCAAATATTAAAAAATGTTATGTCAAAAGAATATTTCTCGGCATTGTAATGAAATTGAATTATAAAATACACTAACACGTGTACTTCGATCGTTGAAAGATTGGTAATTATTCAAAATTTTCAAATTCATCACTATTGGAATAGTTCAAAACGTAAATCCGTTAACTGGATATTTTTAACATATACCGTACGATTTCGAGGACAGTGTTTCGACTATTCCATTGTCAAACTCTGAACAACTCGAAATTTCCCATCGACTCGCTTTACTCGCATGCACGAGTCGATAGTTGGGCGTTCAATAGTCCTCTCGGAATCAAATACAAGCAAATGTTGAATTGCACTTCCGCCACATTATAGCGATGGAGGTTCTCTCCCGGGACGGTGAGCTATTTCAACGCAACATTTCATTAAATAGCCGGATCCGGCGGAACACGGCGACTGTAGGAATAACACCGCGGTTTTCCAGCCCTTTGAGCACGAGTGGTTTTTATGTACTCAGGTACTTACACCGTGCGCGCCGATCACCAGAGGCCGAGCTCTGTGTCACAGCATGACCGATTTACCGTGGCATTAAACGCGTGCGTGTACGTACACACGGAAGCGTGGTAACGTGCCGCGTGTCGGCGGTGTCGACACGACGACAACACGACGATACGCAGCATCAGTGGTGGTGGAAGGCAACATGCCAAACTGTCAGACAGCTAGCAACGTGCAGCTTGGCTACACGTGTTCACGAGCCCTTCTGTAACCATCGGTATGCCAATAGGACGCGGCACCGACTCACCCTTTACCCTTTCTCGCCGAAACGCTTTATGCTTCGGTTATCAGATAACCCTTTAACGTCACTGTGACCTACTATGCTACGTTTGCACGCACGCACAGTTCTCTGCCGCCCACCGCCCGTCTTAATCACTTTCGGTCTCGGTTCTTCGTTCGTCTCCGTAGTAGGCTGTGCGAGGCACCGAGACGCCTTCGCGGCCACTTCCGCGGATGTGCTGATTCCCGACAGATTTCTGCCATTACTCACGTCGTTCATGACGACTACAGAATTATAAGCATTCATTAACCTGACACGTTCGCAGATCGTTCGTCGTGTGATTCGTTCGCACCTTGGTTACGTTGTTTGTTGATAGTTGCGTCAAAGCAAATGGTTAGCAAACGTATATCATTACTTGTGAATATATGATATATTTTTGTGCTATATGTTTTTGATTATAGGAATTTCATCACCCTTTGATGTGTGGAAGTGCCCTTTCACGGAGGGGGTTGAAAAGTAGCGAGCTATTCCGCTCCCCCCCCCCCCCCCCAAGGGGTACCTATAGGGTGTACGGCGTGGGTGTTAGCATTTCTTGGATCAGGGGATTTCAGGGAATTCATTGAGCCCAAAATCGGGACTGTCGTCGAAAAAATGTGGATTTTATGGGGGGTGGGGGATTGTGAGGGGTGGGTTTGTCCTAGAAGAATTTCAGGGGGTGCATTCTGTAGAGGGCATCAAGGAGAGTCGCCTTAAAGGTTTTTTTGATTTTTTCAACCCTTTCCGTCATCCCTGGCCCCTTCAGAAGTGCCGTTTTCCTGCACCACCCCCTTTACGGGGGTGAATTAACCCCTTCGCATCAAACCTCGCCAATGCAACTTCGCACACACCCAGAGGACACTTAAAAAACTACTCTTGACGAAGTTTCACGAAAATCGGTTGAAAACTCCCATATTTATGACGTTTTGAAGACGTGTCTCTATTTTTCTGACAGCGAGTGTATTTTCTTAACACGTGTTACGTGTGGAATCCAGTATGTGGCCCCATACAGATTGAGCATGGCAACCAATTCATCCATATCACATATGGTGATTCTTCAAACACCTTTTTCTACTTTTGAAGAAGAAACATGATTATGTCCATACCACCCTCGGCTAGGCGATTTTATGGGAAGGTTCCTTAAATATATAATTAACCTCAACCCTACGAAATCTTGCATTCACGGTGTACTAAAGTCAATATTTGACATCCTATGGCGCTAGCTTGCACATGCGAATAATTAACGACCCTGGGATCAGCTTCTGCTACAAACTGCTGCTTATATGAAGGGTATTTCCCATAAAATACAGGTTGTTGTCCCCGAGATTATTAAAGATATTGGCAATTTACTCGTGTTTTGGGCATATTCGTTCATGTTCCATTCCCAGCACACTACGTAAATCATTAAAATCTACGCTTCCTGAAAATCATTGAAACATAAACTATTGTTTTCCACAATTTGCAATACTTAATATTAATACTACAAAAATCTTTTTCACGTATTGTAATATTAACAGGTGTTTCGTGAAGAAAGTGAACTTTCTCAAGACAACACTTGTTCACTTACAAATACACGCTTTGTAAGTTATTATTTCTAGTCACTTTGAAGATTATTTTCATCCCTTCAATGTATCGGAATAGTAATGTCTGTACTTTGTGCGTATCAATATTAATGATATTTTAAAATTCATCAACCATAGTTTCGTTGTTTTAGGTACTTCGGAAACTTTGCACTTAGCTATGTATCGTAAGCTCGAGAGGTACAAAGCGTTCGAAAAAGGCAAGAAAGGTAAATCGTGCGCCGTCTGGAAGGAAAAGATCGTCTCGACGATCGAAGTCGCGACACTCTGGGAGATGCATGCAAATTCGATGGTTGCATGGAGTCAGCAACTGTTCGGTAGCGCAGCTTCAACCAGAGATGGGTAAGTTTGAAACGTGGTGAAACCCTGGTGCGACTCGGTATCATAGGGGCGGACATAGTTATTGCTATGCATATGGTACTTCGAACAATAAAACGGAATAGCAGCGGCGCAATAGGTTCGGTAGGTGAGACGGGATTTTAGAGCCGGTTTTAATCGGACTATCGGGTCGGGTACCGGGAAACGCGGCGTGGCGAATCGCACGGCAAACTCCGTTCTTCCCCACCTCCTCTCCTCGCCATTCTTTTCGCTCGTTCACGAATTTCTGAGCGTCGTACTTTACATTTTCTCCTTTTAGTTTCATTCCGTTTCCACGATCCTTCCTCGCATGCGAGCGGAACCGGAATCCATCGATGAAGCGGACACACGCTCGCTCGGCCAGGCTGCGTTACGTGTACGTCCACCTGCCGGTGTCATTCGGTTTCGCGCGGATAGGTAAGCAAGAGGGGAGGAAAAGAGAGATTCAGAAGCGGGGTTAAAAGGAGCGAAGCGGATACTGTGTTAGCACCGGATTGTATCTACTCGAGCACGAAACGGTTTACATTTACTAAAAGTTTCCAATTGCATGGAGCACGCCGGATATCCACTCTACTTTCCTCCTTCGGAGACGTCATTTTACTGTCGACGATGGCCGGGGAGAGATGCAAGTGACTACTACGAAGCCACTCTTCTCTTTCTCTCTTAGCAGCGAACGACTTCAAAGTCGTAGCCGGGAATCGTTTCGCAAATCCTTGGAGAAGGCGTATCGGGCCTTTTCGTATACCGGCACCTCGATCTTACTTCGTGCACCCCTACCACTCAACTTTGTCTCTTTCTGCCTCTCGTTATCTATAATGGGGTTTCGCCGTTCTTTAGCGAACTCGTTCCTTCGGTATTATGGCCTTATAATTATGCAGTGGATTTCGCGATATTGTGCCCGCGTTGTCTGTTACCATCCCCTGATTCACCCAGATACGTTTTCCAAAGTGGGCTTTCCAGTGTGAAAATAATAGAAACTACCTACGACTTCCGCGCGAGGATTTTAAACGTGCCCCGGAGTGTAGACCTCTCTGAACCAAAGTGTAAAAGAAAGTAATTTTAACTACATTTTAAGTTAACCTTTCGATAAAACGAGGTCGAATACAAAGTAATAGGAATTTATAACTGTGCGTTTCATATTACGAATACATTTTTGCATAGTCTACAAACCACGACTTAAGAAAACTTCGAGTCCTCTCCAATCTACCAAGAGTGTTCCTAAATTACATTGGTATATTCCGACCCAATATAAACTCCCAGATCAACGTTCCACGAGCGAATAAATGCAAAACGATTTCCCAGCCGCGGAGGGCCAGATTTCCTCGGAGGAATAATCGTCGACGAAGGTCGACGACGAGGGACACCTTGGATTGGATCGAGGGTCGACCAGTGAAAACGGACCGTTAGGGTCGGGAAAGCAAACCGAAAATAGAAGGACGAGCGCGGGCGAGATTTTCGGCCAGAGGGAGAAACGAGCTGGTTACAAAGTTGCGAATTAAAAAACACAAAGAAGGACGAGATAGGTGGAGGCGGGGAGGGACGGTTGTGCGAAGGTCGGTCGAGGAAGGGTAGATTTGAGACAAAGGGTGGCACGGGAACAATAGCTTGTAATCTCGAGCCCTTAGAATAGCCCTGTCTTGTGTTGCCACGTTCGGTTCAGGCATGCCCTTTCCCCTGCAGCCAACTCGTATCGAAACCACGATTCCTGGCTCCCTGACTCGGGGCCAACCAGCACCCGATGAGCGGCTTATCAGATCTGGTATGGGTACAATGAGCAGGTTAAACGAATCAATTTTTGCGCGATTCTACTCGGAAATTCCATTTCCGTGAGCGACAACCGGCCGAGGAGGTACAAGATGATAATGGATGTAGGGTCGCCGACGGTGATGATGGCGAATGAACAACGAAGGCGCTAGGGTCGTAAAAACCTAAAGATTCTTGGATATAGGGGCCGCGATACTACAATATACTTAATGTAGTTCCTCGAAAAATGATATGAAATTCATCAGGAATGTAAAAATAATTTCATGTATAATTGGATTTGTATTCTACTCTCGTTACACTCTCGTTACACTGTTCCAGGCAACAATATTTAAAACATTCCTTTACTCGTTATAAGAAAATATATACTATTATAATTATGTTTGAATAGAATTTCATTTGAAGAAGATCAAACAATACTAATCGAAACGTTATATATTATTTTTTGAACAAGAATAAATCAGCGTATGCAAAGACCATGAATTATATTCATTTATTATTATCAGATTTGAAGACAAACATTAAACATGTTTGGTAAAATAATGAATATATAAAGTATGTGATACGGGAATGAAAAGAAGGAGAATCATAATTAAAATACCCGGTGCAGGATACAAGTTATTAATATATTTGCGTATAAGGTCTTAGTAATTAATATACTTTGCTAAATTTGCTCAAGTCCTTCAACTTTACAAAGACTATGATAAATATTGAAAATTTTAAAGGCTTCTAATTGGATATCGGGTAGCTGTAGAATATCGCTTATCGCAACGTCGATTACCCGAAACGTCGATTATAATGGGGGGGGGTCTATGCGCACGTAACGTTAACGCATCGCGAACAATGTTGGGAATAGAGTGATGATACGCGTAACAAACTGCAAATAGTTTCTGTCGAGCCAAATCTCGTCGCATCGAGTACATTTATCGAGGTCCATGCTGTTTGCCAGTCGGTTTCGTTATACTTGAGAGTATAGACGTAAAGACAACGTAAAGACAAAATGTAATATGTACTTCGGTAATACCTGCATTACCATAAACCTGTTACAACCTTATTCCCAAATAAAACGTTTAATTACACAAATAAAAACATTTGGCAACAAACAATCATAAGAACGCAGCTATTTAAGATTAATTAAAAATGCTAACGTACATACATTGATTTCTGATTCATGCATTTGAAAGAAATGTGTCGTGAAATTGGAACTGTTTGAAGGAGGGTGTTAATTGAAAGAATTTGTCCCTTTGCATGTAAAGTAGGCATTATGAGTACTGCCAGCAGCTTCCTTTTCACTCGAGCAACGTGGAATAGTGTTTGAAAAGTTCCCAACGGCAAGTTTCAAGGATAGGTACTGAGAAAACGGAAGCAAGATAGCAAAAGAAGAAGAATAACAGGATAATTTACATTGTCAAATTTTCATTGTGTTTCCCCTTCTGAATTATCTCGGCATCCTTCTTCACTTTGCTCAACTACTCGCCGCGTCACACCCTTTCCCCCGTTTCTCCATTTTACATCTCCTTGGCAGTCTACCCACAAAGAAAAACTTCGCCGGATTACCATTTCGTCGCGGTTCTTGTTAATATTTATTAGATGCCTAGCGTTGGAAGGCAGCGAGGATCGGTAAGATTGCTTCGTGTTAGGGGCAACATAAAACTTTCGCACTCCAACTCGTCGCATTTTCGATGGAAGTGATTATGAAGAAAAATAAACGATAGGAACTACACCGCGTGTCGCATTGCAACGATCTATGAATAACCAGCCATTTAAGTACTTGGTAGTGGAGCCTTTTCAACAATTTATTGTATACTGTTTTATGTTCAGTACCTAGGCCGGTTCTAATACAACTTCGCCATATAAAAACTTAATGTGCACGAGCCAAATAAATTATTGCATTTTCATTATACTTATTTGGAATTTACACATTCCTGAATGTTCTATGCAGAAGTATGCGTACAACATTTACATTTTTATGTGTACAATATTTGATAGCACTTCATGAACGTAATCCATTTTGAACTTATAAAACAGAATCAGACTCTTCCAGCTGATACCTGGAGTCGACAACTTGATAGAATACATGCAGCTTTGCTGGAAGGACGTCTATCTTAAGCGAATCGCGGAGGAATCCTCTTACGTCATGATACAGCCTACCGCATGCATTGAAAACGACATTGAGAAGAAGTAAACACGGCTAGACATATTCTTTCGACTTACGTAGTGTTAACAGTTTACTTTTTGATTTTCTTGCTGGAGAATTATTGTTTACATTAATTATTTACGTTTTTAGCCCAGATCAAATTCTTGTTGAGCAATTGCACAGAAAGTTGTCCTGAGACATTTGTTTAACAGATTTGGACACTTTCATTTTCAGGTAAAAGGTTCTGAACCTGGCAATTCTCATAAGATGCAGAATCATAGTATATACTTCGAAGCCATCACGCTCTCTGTTTCAGCGTTATGAAAATTTCAATGACGCGTACGTCATCCGAGACCGATGTGTTAATACACAATCCTCTATAAATAACTGCATAAATTATTTCTAGATAACAGATCACGTATCAGCACGTCACGTCTGCATCGACCTGGAGTTTCACCTTTCGCAAAAATAGTCCGTCTATCTGCACTCGGGATGGTCGTATCGTGTCCTGAAAACTTCGAACTTCTTAACGTTCTAATCACGCCGCATGTAATTGCCATGTCCCGTGGTGCACGCGCGCGACGTCATTCACCGGAAACGTGGAACCTGGCGGTCGAGTATCGGTGTACACAAACACACCTAGAGGAACGGGTACGTCGGTACCGATCTACCGCAATCCCATTTTGGGATGGCGCAGCGAGGTGTCCACGGTGGTCGTCGGCCCGGTTTGCATTTCACAGCAGATATACGGTTATCTTGTACACGTCCGTGACAAAGCCCGTACGTTCCGGTTTAAGCGCTATCTCACCCCGCGTCCTGGCTAGCGTCCCACCAATCTGCGTCCGTATTAATTACGGCACTCATTAAGATATCCGGTAATTCGCGGCGAGGCTGAACACGTTTGTATCCGCACGGCTATGGCAACGAGGTTCGGCAGGGGATTGGCGTGCGAGAGGGTGGCCTTCAAGGCTGGATTCGATGCGCACGTAGAAACGGTGTCTGCTATTCATTTAGCGAAACTGCGATTTTCCTTAATTAATTGATAGATTGTCGAGCGAGATAGGCAGGCACAATCGCGTTTCGCCGCGGACGCCTCACATTCGCGGTCGTAACCCGCCAGGCACTCCCGATTCGGGGACAAATGGAAAACAGGGGGAGGCAGGAGCGGATGAATGCGGTGCGCGTAGCAAATTACCGTGTGTGATCGTCTCTGGAATAATTAAATTTGATACGAACGCCCGCGACGTCGTGTCGCGGCGAGAGGCCGCAGTTGGAACGGTGGACCGTATGCGATACGGTGACGCTAAGCCAGCGGTGTGTGGTTTTTCGACGTGACTATGGAAAATCAAACTGCAGAGACAAAGAAGATGAGATTTCGAACGTACTAGATCCCTGCGTAAATGATGAAATTTGAAAGTTGTTCACAGTGAAATTTTTGCACGTTCAACGTCATTTTTTTTTTTTTTTTTGTTTTAAACGTGCAGCGTGTCTGGTCGATGATGAAGGAACGACACTAATAAGCAGCCAACGGTCAATATGGCATAACGTGTTCACGGGGGGATGATATAATCTCGACGATAAGTAGTGACTTGCATGCAAGTCACGAAAGCGTCGCGAACTTGTCGTGAAACGACATACCTACAAGGATAGAGTGAGCGCCTACCATCGAATGTCGTATCGAGGGATACTCGCCACGATTAGTCGAATACTTTAACTCGAAAATGCAGAGGCAATAGTAGAATTATATCGTATGTTATATGTGTTAAACACGTATGAATCATTGAACTACTACCGAATATATTTTCAGATATAAAAAATGCAAAGGCTGATAAAAAATGATATTGTTGAATATTGACAACTGCTTGTTTGCTGGAAAGTTTATTAAAAAATCGCAATGTAGATGCCGCTATAGAGAAGACCTGAATATAGGATATATTGAAAAATAAAGTGAAAATTACAATTACTGAAGTAATGAATTCTTTAATTTCATCAGATGTTATTTCAGGATACACGTATACTTGTTAGTTTGTTTTAACAAGCAGGTAACATTCCACCGTATCATTTCGTTATTTGATCCCTAATTGGAAGATATTTCATTTCACTTTGTATTCGAATACGTGCTTGTTAAAATAATCTCGCAAATTCTCTTATGGTGTTCCATTCTTAATTATAACGCGTTAATTAGATTTCGTTCCACACACGGTAATAAAAGATAAACATGTAAACATGCATGTACAATAATGCGGTTGCTTCTTTGAATATAATTGATGCTTTTCGCTATCACTGTTCAATAAGGATTCCGCCTCGCAATGTTATTTCACTACAGTGAATTGTCTTGTTTTGGATAATTAATTGAAATAAGAATTAGTTTTTAATAATATTGATATTACTTTTCGTGTATTATTTTTTAGCGAATTATTTCAGACAATAGACTTTAAAGCAATTGTCTACATCTAAACAATTCTTGTGTCATTTTTCTTGAAAATTAAATAAGATTTAATTAATTTAGATACTCTATTGATTGTATTTATTACCATATATTGACTTGATTTTGTAAAGAAAATATGATCTTAATAAGCGCTTCTTCTCAGACTTGATTATATACTAAAGAATTTATCTCCCAATGTTTCATCAATTAATCGATATTCTACTGTAATGTAATCTCGTAAAAGCTATCGATCAAAGTGTTGTATCATATGTAGACAGCAATTGCTTTAACAAGATCGAGTATAAAATATGGTAAATAGAGGAATCTGCACGTATGAAATATATCCATGGTTTAGTTGTTGACTTGAAATAATTGATTACTTCCGGGCGGAGCATTTTGGTAATGAAATCAGCGGATCTCGTCCGTTCGTGGCACGAAAGATGGGTGTGCTAACGAGGTTAGAAGGCCAGTTCCGGCCTGCATGGGAAGAGAGCATAACTAGCAATCCCTATCCTTGGAAGTTCAGATACATGGAAAACCGTATTATAACTTCATTTCTGGTTTTGTCGGTTCTACCGAACTCAGGAAATCTTGCATATTATTCTTCGTTCGACACGGAATTCGTGTTCCTACATTACATTTTAGTAATTTCCTAGTAGTAATATCCTGAACTAAAACAATGATGGAATTTAATGGGCTATAAAGATCACTCTGTAACTTTTATTATAATTTATTCTTGAACCACATTATATTCATTTTTGGAGAGACTCCAAGTCATTCTTTCTTTAACTAATTGGTGCGCAAGACAGAATATAATCTGCTTTGGTTTCTCAGACATTATTAGTTGTAATACAGTATCTTCGACTGTTTACCGCAATCTCTTTATGTCTGAAATAATTTTTCGTATCACCATCTTGCCACACCATTTTCATCCCTGACCACGCGCGCATGAGTTCATTTTGGAATCCTTTACACCTCGCAGAGCGGAGAGTGCTTAAATTCATAATAGCCGCAAAATGCGGTGCGAATTTGCGATGTGCTAAAGTTAATTCTTGTCGGTTTTAAAGGGGAATTACACGAGCTGACCACACTCGGATCTTCTTCCGGGCAATGCGTTAACCCTTTTTCCCTGTGCCTGCTTTTGGGCGGATCCCGCATGTTTAAGACTTAATCTACACGGAGCGGGCGTGAAACGACTTAAACTGAATCCCGATACGCAATGCATAATGGACATTTGTACTTCGCTAAAGGTGGTGTAAAGGTAATACAATTTCCTACTTAATTATCTCGCATATTTTCCATTATGGCAAAGCTATTAAAGCGGAAAAGCATTCTTAAGTAATTTAACAGAGAACTTAATTTAAGCAAGTTGTCGAAATAATATGTCTGTTAACTTGCTCGTGTTCTAATGTGTATTAGGTTGGTGGTTTAAGAGTATTTAACAATGATAATATCTATCCGAATTTTGTTAGAATCGTATGATTTGCAAGCGATGAAAATGTTAGGGAGAGAAATATTGTGGGTCGGAATGTATCATACAAATGTATATTAATATTAAACTGGAAAATATTTGCAGTTACTGAATTCAGAGAACGTCTGGTTGGGCACGTCTCTCATTACCAACTTTCACCTTGTTAGCCTTGTCACGACACCAAACTTCTATGCTTTTGTTTTTTTTCAGTCACTCGATACCACTCGTTCGATGTTTCAATACATACTTCACTGTCTCGGATCCTACAAATCAACAATCCTGCAATGACATTTGCTCTCGAACCTATTCATCGAGATCTACTCGCTTCCACCTACGTGCACACAGTGTGTATACCACGCTGTATACATCGCTAGATGAATATCAGCATTGCATCCATCATATACCAAAATCTATTCTTTTAGTTTATGATATGTTATAATTCATTGGAATAATTATTAGGTCATTTGTTATAACTGGACTACGGATATTATAAATTATAAAAAATAAAATACACGTTACAACGTCTAGAAAACAAAACATGCTTTAATTGACGTTTCTGTTCTCTATCTGTGTGTATAAAAATTTGAATTTGTATAAAAATCCGTGTTTCGTATAAAAATCGAGTGGTAAATCTTACTACACCACCTAGATACTTTACAGAGCTACCTCTCGTCTTTCACTTCGCATTTGCTCTACGTTCATTTCGCCCTATTATTTGGTTTAAGGGCAATACGGATGAAACTGGTTCTCTTATATCGGGTGAATCATGATACTCCTTACAGATAACTCGTTTAATCCTCTCTGATCCCAGCTGAGCTCCCAACAGTTTGTAGGATTTGCAAATGACAGAAGTAACACGAAGGGAAACACGATAGGTAACAATATTTAACTGCACTGTAACTAATGTTTAATACGATTTTGTTTATAATATTTATATCGATATTTAACGGGTTAACTAGCACTCCTCTTGTTTGAAAAAAATAAGTGTGATTAAAAATGGTTCAAGTTTCGATACATTTGTAAATTAAAAGTTAAGTGTCCTTTATGAACGTTATTAGCACCACCTGTTGAAACCGTTTAAGATCCAGACGGGCATCTGTTGTTATTTCCCGTGCTGACGAATTTTAGTAGTACAATCAATATGTCTTCGACGGGGCATCCTGTTGGAAGAAATTAGAGTTTACTGCTTAGCGTATAGAATTTTCGTCCCTCCCGTTCCCGACAGCAAGCAGACGTGTCGTAAGCTTTGGAATTTCCGATAGACAAGACAGAAATTAGTTTCTAACGGCTCTTGGAAACTGGCTCGCTGAAGAGGGAATTCGGAGCCTGGAGAAAATACCGCGTCACTGGCAATGTTCTGTCCACTACCAAACATAAAACAGGTGTCGTTCCATTCGCTCTTCGGGAAGGCAGGGGTGGCAGAGAAGTCGCGAGGACTTCTGACTTTGGTAATTAGAAGTCTGGTGTCACAATGTCAGACAGTCAGTATCAATCACGGAAAAAGTAATCAGGCTGCCAGTCAGTACTCAAGTTAGTTTGAAAGCAATCAACCTTGCATCGGGTAGTTCTGGCAATCTTAGAAAAACTTTAGTTTCGTATAGTCGCGCTAACAAGTAAGCTTCGTTAGTTAACGACAACAAATCGTACACCACAGTTCAATCGATAAAATTCATTACTCTACCGATCGAAACTAACTTTTAGTAAAACTTTAAAGTTACACTCTCATCAAAATCTTATCTTCTCACCATTTACCCTCTTAATCAACGATTTATTGTTGCTTAATTTTCTCGAACGATGTTGCAGAGAAGATCCCATCTAAGCCTGCGGTGTGTGCTGCATAATCCCGAATAATCATAGCGTGCGTCGAGCTGACACAGTGAATTTGTCAGTAACAATAACAACAAGTGACAATCCTTTGTATTTCCTAACTCTATAATAATTTCCCCCGGATTATACGCTTATACTTTCTTCTAAACCCTGTCAAAGTCCGTGCTCTCATCCGAATGATGGTTACTAGGATACGCGACACCCCCCTCTATTCCACCCCCGAGCATTTCCCGTTTTACTCTTCTCCAGCCCCGTACCTCTACGTCATCCGCCACATCGTGCGCTGATGTATGATTTAATGCTGGTTTCGAGAGTAGACCGAGGAGAGCGTAGAGCGAGTAAACTGGCAACGGAGTAAAGGAGTGGTGGGAAGCAAGGGGTGGTTGGGACGGTATAAGGGTTTGCACGGTGTAGTGTTGCAGTGAGCTCATTAATTTACTAGCAGGCGCCAAAGGGTGGCTTAACAAGGCGCTAGGTTCCATTTTATTAGGTAAAATTGAAGACACGTTGGAGAATGCGTTTCTTGAACGTGAAAGGTTTATAGATACCTTCGAAATCGAAGACGTTATTGACAGGTAGACGTTGTCCGTCGAAGTGGTTATGTTTTGAGTCATCGGTCCTTGAATGGGGTAATTACTCATCAAGAGGAATTTCGATTGCTCCTTTTTGTAGTGTAAACGACTCATATACCTTTTATTTAGCACGGTTTCAAAATGTTAACTCTAGTTCCAAGAATACACTGTAGAGTATATACAAACTGATAATAAAAATAATAGTATAAATACAGGAGAAAATTATTATTTATTATTCATCGTTTGTCTTAGAATCTTTCTAACCTAGAAACGGCAGTATTGGTAAGGGAAGTATTCTTTAACCGTTTCTATTACGAAAATTATTATTAATTTACAGTCATTTCAAGAGACAGAAATAAGAAAAATAACTATCATTTTGATAACTTTTAATTCTTTTGTTTCACGTAACGTATGTAACATATGTAAGAAGCATTTCAATGTGAAATAATTGAAATTGTCATGATTAAATACTTCTTTTGAAAACTGCTTCTAGAGACAGAGATAATTCGAATATTCCATAGCGAATAACAACGTTTGTGATCATATATTCACAGCGCGTATTTCATGGAACAGTTATTCCGATAAGCTTCCATTTGTTCAAATTTCATTCCACAATTCAGATTATAATTTGTATTGAACAAGCAACGAATCGGAAAATTTTTACTTTTTATTCGTTATTCTATATTGTATCTAGATAAGAATTTAATCCATTTTTATTTTACGTATATCATATATGTATAATTTTCTAAATGTAAATTGTGTGTTTCTCGGAAAATTTCGGAATAAAAATCTTTTCTTTTTGCGAGCGTACGATAATAGTTCCTTAAGGATATCTCTTATAAACAAAATCTGCCCTGGTGAAAATTGCCACTATTTTGTGCAAATGTGTGTAAATTAACCAAGGAAAATCTTAGTGCATCGCAGTTATGTATCTGCGGTCAGTGACGTCTCGCAAAATGGCGGGCACTGAGGGTCGCGAGGCTGAGGAAAAACAAAAGGACGAAGAAAAATAATTAATGTGGGTGTCTCATGTGCGCTCGCCTGACTCCTCCCTTCCATCTTCCCTTTCGTCCCTTTGCCCAGAAGAAGGGTGGGACGTGTACCAGATAAAAAGATAACGAGTCTCCGGGAAGCTTCGCAGGCCAGACACGACAAAGGTGCCTGGTGACATTACGTTTCAAGGTACATTTCAGCCATCCGTGCATGCATTGCCTAACCTGACTCTATAAACACAGTTCCAGAGCACGCATTCTTACGGACGTAGGAACGGAACACATAGTGTTGCGAGTTTCTCCTTTTCCTTCTGAACAATGCTTCCTAAGTGTGAATTTCAAATGAATCCACCGACACCCACCGCCTCCAAAAACCCTACGAATTTGTATAGTTCTCTGTAGCATTTTAAAATGCAAGTGGTTACGTAAACTCGCACATTGTGTTACGTTGTCAGACATAAGAAACTTACAGGGCTTTCTCTCTGAATTAGTGCAGGGATATCATTAAAACGTTCCAACGAAATTCCAAAACTACATATTTAGATAAACACCGGCTTAAAAATGAAGCACCATAATTATTTACTAATTAACGAGGCAACCCGGAAGTACTTGTTGAGAGATATTTTCACTCGTCTGTGCAAAATGTGTCAACAACTCTGGGCTGCGCGATCTGGTCCTCTACGAGTAAATATACGTGAATAAACTGCATATTATAAATTTCTGTGCAGCGATTAATCAAAACGACAGTTTGAAAAAAAAAGTAAAATTAAAAAATCGTCAATTATAATTCTGCTATTGATGATAGATTAAGGGAGGAAGCACATTTTTCATTTATCTCCGTTTTAGAACTGTGGTAATTTTTATTTTTATACTACTTATGTTAGTGATAATTGTTATCTGTAAAATTCATCCTATTGTTATACGGAGGAATTCTTTTCAGTATAAAGTTCTTAATATTCGATAAGAATTTCAATGAGGTGAAGAAAAACCTAGTGCACTCATTTTTAATATATTTAAATATAAATAATAAAAATATTTAAAGGATCATTTTTCAAACTATCTGTTCAATTAACTAGGACGATATTCAATTTCGCTTGGCACCTGTAACAGATTGTGATGCAAAGGGATAAATAGAAGGGGATCGATGCCAGTCCCCTGTTGCTCTTCACGATCGGTTTTTTTTTAGGTGAAATAATAAGATTTCCGTATTTATCCCTGGCTTAGGAAGCCTTCATCCTTCGTCACATTCTCGTGTCTATGGCAATTTCTCGAGGAACTTTCTATCCAACCTGACGTCTTTCATCGATTCTTCTCAGCCACTTTGTATCCTATTTATTACGATACAGCGGGCCAGTGTTCCCCGTGTATTATCCGTGAATGATAAAGCGGACAAATTCTCATTTCAACTTGTAAAAATTGACAGTGGGAAAATACGATACAAATATTTAAATTGCTTTCCTGATTGATTAATGGTAGGATTTTGAATCGGAACGACAACAGACGGTTTGAAATTTCTTTCCCATCCTTGTTTGAATGCATCTCGGTTCCAGGCATGGCGTTTCGATATTTTGCCCAAAGTTTACTATTATTTTATCACGTCTACGTACATATTTTTTTTTTTGCTTATATTTCTGTACAATTGTTTTGACTATGTCTTATGGATTTTCTATCAGATTTAAATTCGGTAACTGCAGCGGTCATCCCGATAAAGTAACACTTCCACGTAAAAAAGATTTTTATATGAATTGACCCATGTATCGAGCTGCTCTAATGGTTCGACTTCCTTGCAATACCGAGCACCAAATATTTTTATCTATACTTTATTTTGGAATTGTTGGAAAATCTTTGTAATTATGGATAAACACTAAGGGATGGATAATAAATCCGAAATAAGAAACAATTATTTATATTTGTTGAAAATGAACACAAGAATGAAAATATTAACTGGTGATATAAAAGAAACAATCTAGAGCTGTCTATTCTCGCACTTTCGCACAGACCGGATATCTTTGACTGACTAACTATACCACGTCTTTCTCGTTACCTTTAATGTTTACGTACATCGCTGTCGGTTGGCTCCTTCGCCGCTCACGCACACATATGAACAACATACACACACATCCATCCATTTATTTTCGCATTATAGAATGCCAATACATACATTTTCAACACTTTATTAGAATACCTATTACTTTATACGAAACAATTCTCGCCACAGTATAAATTACAATAACAACTAATCGCAGTAATTTTACCCAAAATAGAATAAGAACACGTTAGAATGAATATTATAATCATAGGGGGTCGTCAATTTAGGAACGGTAATGAGTACGTTTCGATCGCTATGACTTTTTAATTTTTCAATTAAACGTCGTGAATCGTTAACAGCGCAGACACACGGACTACGATGATTATTTTAATGACACGCCGAACGTTTCGTGAGGGTTGCACCGTCAAACGACGTCGCAATTATAGGTTGGGGAAGGCATGGCCTCTATAATAAGCACGCTACAGTATACGCCGTAATAAACAAACGAGCCCTTTGTTAAAACACACGAGTGTGCAGGATCTTCGTGGAAGTGGTGAAAAGTATAAAACGACGCGGTGGAGGGCGTGCATCGTGTTTTCGGGCAATTAAACATTTCCATTTTCAATTTCTCGTTGGCGCTGAGCGTCGGGCGCGGTCGGCGGTCAGCCTGTGGCTGACGATCGTTGATTCGTTTATCTCCAATCTCTCTTTTCCTCCTGCGATCCCCATTCTCTCTTTCGCTTTCAACCTGTCGTTTTCTCTCTCGCGCACGTTCATCCTCTCGCTGTGTCACTCCCCCCTCCTTCGTTCTCTTTGTTGCTTCAATTTTTTTCGTGGTTTTCCATTTCGAGCTGCCTCACTTCACCGTGGCCCATCGACAATCCCGCCATTCGAATCACCCTCGAGAATCGAACGGATACCAAGCAATTATTTAACGCTGCGTACTGTGGCTTCGGTTTGTCTCGTTGAAATACGCCAGAATCCCGCCCTATCGGAACACCTTTTATACGAGGTGACAATTTCATCGATTATCCTATTATCATCGAACGCCGAGAGCCAACTGTCCACTGACGAAATAAATTTGAATTTCGGCCAACTATTATCTGGTTATTGCAGGTAACCTGGTAACGATGGCTGAAAAAGTGTGATTTCGGGTCGGTCCACGTTCATCCCGATGGGATGGAAACTTTACACGGCCGGCCGGTGGGCGCCGGTACTCGGATTTATCCGTTCCTTCGTGCGTTACGGGCTTACTCGCTCCAACGGCATAAAATTCCACTATTAATTGGTACACAGAATTTTGCAAGACACGCTTCTGCGAGATGATTTATTTCAAGCATGATGGCTATCCAATTAAACAATCCTCGCCCCGACAGATTGTTTGTGATAATTAGTAATTAAAGTAACGAGGATAAACAGAGTCGCCGGCGATATGCGTATTGGCTCGGCAATTAATTAGAACCTCCAACGCGAATGCTCATCGCAACGTGTGATTATCTTAAACTTCCAAATGAAAATCTGTCCCCAATTACGGCTCGTCGATGAAATGCCGTGTCGCGTGCCCGTTCCGTCGGCCATTCAATCGACACGACTAAAATGAATTTTTTGTGAACAGGTGCAGCGAGCCCCCTCTCAGCTGCGTGATTTATTTGTGTTTAGCGTTTACGTGGATAGTTTACTGGCGTGCAACGAGGCATCCGAGCAGGCCAGTATCTAGCAGAACCCGCTTGGTATTGTGGTAGGACCACCTTGGGAGCAAGCAGGTGCTCTAGCTTGTCCCAGGGGAGATATCAGTTGCTCGCAAACCAGGAAATATATCTCGTAGACAAAGGTTAGCCGTGTCGCGGAAAACTCGTGAACGGTTAAATTGCGTCCAGGAGAATAAGATAGTTTCGATTACTCGAATGCAGTGACTGAAATGCTCAATCATTCCTCGTTCACTACGCTATCCCAAGCTGTTACATTTCTGGATGTTTCATACATATGTGTCGTTGTGTCAATGCAGAAATAAAAATCTCACGAATAGTTGTTCATACTCATGTTGCGGACAAGCATAACCATGAATTACTTTTCCTAATAATATTAATTTAAGTTTTCCTAGTAACATTAATTTTGATGTAATTGGTAGATATTCCAGAAAATGAATAGGACTACGACGCTCATAACATTAATATGATGTTATCATTTAAGCGATCCCTTATCTTATTATTTAATAACTTAAGTGCACCTTATCGTTCCATTCATTTTAAACGTCATCGAACAAACCAACGTATCTGAATGGCTTTTGACATGATATTAGTGTTTCTACACTAATTCGTAACATATCTATAGGACCTAATATCGAGTGATTGGGCTCGAACCAATTCGTGACAATAATACCATTATCGTGTAAAAATTGTTTGGCTTTCCAAAAAAGTGTGTTACAGATTATTGTACGCTTGACGTATCTAATCCTCACATAAACGATTAGTTGCATATTTGTAGCTCCATTAGAAACATATTTCGTTAAATATGTTGATCCATCATGCCCCGCATGCGAAGTATTGCACTAATTAGTGTCAATTAAGGTCATTGATCCCTAAAACCACGTCCGATGGTTATCCTCAAACCGCTACTTCATTTTGTGGCGGCTTTGATACATTTTGGATAAAGTTCTCCCATTCGACGCATTAAACAAAATTTTCTATTTGATAAAAAATTATTAAACTTTGATACATCTGCAAATATTATTAATGACTGTTGATAAAAATGTTTCTAAGTTCTGTGACAAGTGTAACCTGGCACTCGTGTACTCAGCTATTTAACGACATGTTTTTATTCTCGGTGATCATTTAAAAAAAAAAAAAAAACATTCGTTTCAGTGGTAGTGACGATAATAAAAAGTACAAACATACGTATCAATGTATATTTAAATTCATGTAACAGCAAAATACAAACAATCGAACTTAAGACAAAATGTACGATATTTAAAAAAATTGGTGTATTTGAGTAAGCAAAAATATTCGTCCTTATTTTAATACGCCTCTCTAATTTTAAAGAGAGTTATCATTCCATTTTAAATGCTCGCACGAAATTAGCTACTCGTGAATAACGGAGGGAAATACAGAAATATTAACTGCGGTTTCTTCACTGTGACGACGGCAACGGATAATTGAGAAAGAAACAATTAAATGAAATCGTCGTTGGATTTAATTCCTTTTTTTTTTTAAACTTTGAAATTATTTCAATTCTAAGGAAAGAATGGTTCTATTTACACCACTGTACTTCGCGTGCAATCACCGTCCCGCGGAAGTGTCAAGAATGTTTGAAATATTTCTTCTGTGCGTTTCCATATTGAGAGCGAAAAGTACTTTCTTTCTCTTGTGTGCGTGCGAATTAATTAATGCGAAGTGGAATTTGTGGGGCACATGGATTAAATTTGATTGAAGGAACAAGTGTACGTACAACATGCCGGTTTATCGTAACTCTGAAATATTTATGAAGGGATTGTGCGCTGCAATATTTACCAGCTGTTTTACGAATATGACTTCACTCACATAACAATGGCATACCCTAATTAAAATTTAAATGAAATTTTATCAAACTTATGTCATTGGTGCGTGCTGCTCTGCTATTGTTAGTAATGCGTGCACTTAATCTGCTGATAATGTTTATCAATGAAATAGTTAGACTTTTAAGTAGCTTTTCACAATGAAATTGATAAGTACCTCTAATATTGGAATTTCTAACAATTCTCACATTTGCAAATACATTTCGAGTATTAAAGAGGTATAAGACTAAAATTTGAGAAAAATGACTGAACACTATAGGTGTCAAAGTATAACCTAGAGAAATAACTGTTAAATGCAATTTCAACTATTATTTATTTAATCAAGAAAATGTGCCATCCAAACCAACAAGTTCTAATTTCGTGAAAAAGAAAACTTCGAATTTCATGATTATTACATCTTATTATTAATTATTTATCGAGAGCGAGAACATCGTTAAATAAACAATGGAGCTGTAAACAGGATAATGAAAAGCAAAACAGAAGCCTGGTATTCAAGCTCTCTTTGTTTTGCAGTCTGGATAGCTATATCAGTGTTTACAATAATAACGCGGCTCCCGTTTCAACTAGGTATTGTGTATACATATGTAAGCAACAAGCCAAAGCAATTACCGCGGTCCGAGCATCGTCGTTGTTATGCCAGATGCTCGTCGTACTCCATTACATTGATTATATAGTAACGAGAGATGCGTAACCTTCGTGGTTAACAGTGATCATTGATCCAGTAATTTCACTGTAATTGATGCGTTGAGGATTTCGTGTTGAATCAACGCGTACGATTTAGGATGCAGTTTTCTTTTAATCACGTATATAAGCTTCTTAATGATAGCAATCGAGTGAAATCTGTCAAAAATTTGTTGCGCTCTAATAAATCGGAAAAAGTAGAAAGTGTGGAATACATTTAGCTGACACGTTTCGTTCTCTAGAAAACCACAGTTTTGAAAATTCGCTAACAATAAAAGAGAAACCGTACAATCAGCAAATTCTGTAACATCGCATCAAACTAGAGTAATTCTTTCGATACAGTAAACCATTTTTCGTTGATACCATAATATGGTTTGAAAGGGAAAATCCCCTGAAAAGTTTTTCCATTTTGCGGTGGAGCTGCAGAGGGATGAGAGATATCGAAAAAGGTTTTAAAAAAGTTGTATTTTTTTAAAATCTACACAACTGAGTATAAATGGTTATTGGAAACTGCGCACTTCTCTATTTATCCCCTTTACCAACCCTCGCAGATGACATTTTTTTTATTTTTTAAAGTTACACAAAAACAGTTCTACATAACTATTTTTTGCACGCATAAACAATTTATGCATTACTTTATTTTAACATAAATGAATCATTTATTGTCGAATATAAAAACAGACTTAACAGTGTCAGTTAGTAAGATGACTGTAATAAAACGATATTTAAATTATTCTTCAATCGAAGGCAAAATGTACTTACGAATAATTAAAAGTACAGCTTATTGAAATCGATCAATGACTTGAATTATAATGATAGCGTACACCGCAGAAAATGGTGTAGGAATGTCGTTCTTTTCACGATTATCACGAACGGTTTTCCGTCCATTCGTTCGTAAACAATTTCATGCATGCAAGCGACAATTTTCGTAAAGTTAAAGGCATATTGTAAGTGTGCGTCGCAGCACGCGATCGATTCCAGCCAACGCAATTCGCGCACCGTCATTCCAGCATTTCACACGCAGGAAGGCTGACGGCGGATAATCCCTTACAATACGAGCGAATATTTTATTCACGTCAAACAGTCCGTGGAAAGAACGATCATGTTAGAGAAAGACCGCGGAGAAAGGTGAAAGGCAGAGAATTGCGAAAGAAAGAGCAAAACGAGGCGGGGCTTGGAAATCTCTGGACGTTGGACTGGCATCGTGTTGCCCGCGGGATTAAAAATCTCAACAAGAAATATAGCGATCGCAAAACCTCTCATTTGCAATCTAGTCCCTGCGCCCCCGACGTCCCCCACCCATGACGTTTCTCCTCGACAAGGCGATAACAGGGTGTATGTAACAGAACCATGACCACAGAGTATATACAGTGAGTGACATATATGCGTTCGTATACTTCTCAAATCTATGAATTACCTTGTTAGTTCTCACCTTTTTGAATTTCCAATGTAAATATAATGTAAGTACTCTATGTACTGTATTTGTTCACACGTTGTTGTGATGACTGATATCATTGTTCCACACTGGAAGCTTTACTGGTTTTCTAAACTCATAGTAAGTCGTCATTTTCCCTCTGTGATCATCTGTATTTCCAACTAGAATCAATATTGATAGTAGTGTAATAACTAATAACCCATGCACGACAAGCAGCACATGAAACAAATAATCGACGAATTAAATTCTACGTTACGCAGATAACACAAAATTTGCAACTAAACCTAAATCAGTATGCTATTAATGGTTCGTGATATCCAAATTCGATGACCGAGCGATAATGTGGTTAATTACGAGTCGAGAGCAACGATAAACTTTGATCGTATCGCAGTTGTAAAATGGTCGTGGAACTGATTGCCGTATTAAATAAAACCGATAATATTGTGTCATCGTCGTGTATGCATCGTGGATGTATAGCAACGAATGACAGAGTAAATCAGTGACTCCCAAACTGAGGACCAACGGATCCCTATGGGTTCGCAAGATTTCAAAAGAAACAAAAATTTATTATATTATGGAATAATGAAAACTGAATTTGACAAATTCTGTAGTGCATATAGTAAATATATCAGAAAAAAGTGAATTGTAAACTACGTTGTACTGTCTAGATGAAGGAATGATCCAAGTCATGCATCGATAAACGACGTCTCGAAAGATCAAAGACGACGCCGTTACGCGCCCGAAGGAGGCAAGTATCATAATTCAAAGTCCAGAAAGGTGTTCGACACGCATGAATACCTACTGCACGATCCTTATTTTCCTTCCTCTGTATCCCGTGTTTTCTCTTGTCCGTTCACGTCTCACCTGCGACCCAGCTGCCCGTAAAAGGGGGTTTGAGATCAGGCAACGCCTCCGAACGAGGGTCTGCATGTTGTTGCATCGGCGGAGGAGGTCGAGGAGAAGATGGTGTAGGAGGGTGGAGGAGGGTTGAACGGTGACGGGGTGGGGGTTAACGACCCCGATAGTCGCGATAGGACGTGCGTGAGCCCCCGCACGACTGATTACGAGTGAGCGACCCTTTGACGATCACGATCGACCAACTTGATGCACGAGAAAGAGAGACATAGGCGCACCACGCGTGGAAGATGGAAAGAGAAGAGAGCGGGCTGCACATGTGATCGATCCGAGCGTGAGCGTCGAAGAGAGCATCGCCTTAGGGGCTCTCCAGAGTGAAGGGGTTAGTTACACTGATGCGGTGTACGCGGCTACTATCGTGTATCAGCGTAGATAAATCACCGGATGTACTTCGACGCAGATACGTTGGGAAAGACGTCGCGTTACCGTTTTTGCTACCGCGTGGCGGGATTATACCGGACGACTTTCAATTGCGATGACAAGCGTTAGATTTACGCTTGAAATTCGTCTTGGTTAGATGGATTTTGTTGCTCAATTTATATAGCATTGTATCCCATTTCCTTTCTCTGTAAACACTCCGCAGTGTTTATGCTAGCTGACTGTGATTATTTCGCTTTTAACCGACTTCGAAAAGGTGGAGGTTATTCAATTCGATATGTATATATATATATTTTTACACATGAATAATCCAGAGAAATTGGCACTCTCGTTCAAAACATTAATGACGAGTAACATATGAAAAATTGACAAAAATCTTCTTCTTATGTAAAGATCAAATCGATACGAGATAACTACTTTCACAATTTCATGCTGTGTATTATAGTTGACGATTAATTTTAGGAGAGCAAAAGTCTACAAACTGTCCAGGGATGAATAATCTCGTTTAAAATAATAAATTCGAAACTTACATTAATCTCGTGGCGCTGTTATCAGTTGCTATTTCGTTATAAAATTAAATTATGTACACTTATTTACAACTTCAATGGACACTGCCCTTATAACAATATTTAGATAACCTAAAAGCTAAACATACAAGCTAGGATCTCTGAAGAGGATAATGACTCTAAACATTTAATAACACCTTGTTGGTTAGTTCATGTTTATCTTTATAATCCTGTAACTGTTGCCTCGCGAGCGCGATTACTATATGCATATACGCGTACATAGCGTACTTAAGCAGATAAATCATCACTTTGTGTTACTAAAGGTGCTTTAGGAAAACCGTTTCATCAACGTTTTTGTCATACTCAAGCATCCAGGATCCCGTTTGCGAAGAAACTTAGGTAGTTTGCTGAGAATGCACGATAAGGTGGTGAACGCTGTACTCCACTTAAACCGCAACGAGACGCTTCAGACATTACGTGAACTGTAAGTGCCTGTAAGTGATAACTCGAATGTTAAGATGACGAAAGCGATTAATTAATTTCTTCCTTTCTTTAAATAAAATAATTTAAAAATCTTTAAAATCAAAGTTAAAAATCTGAATACAGTAAAGTTTAATATCAATTTAAATATACAATACATATTAACTGATAGGTTATGACAACATTAAAAATAAATTAATTTCACCCTCAAAAAGAATTCATAACAAGATCTCAACATTTGTAGATACTGTATTGTGTTGAACATTTAAATAAATAATCTAAACAAAATGTCTAAAATGGTAAATCTAAATGAAATTTGCATTCTAATTGCGGTCCAGTGATCGAGTACGCCCCTAATTCCTATGTAGCTTTCAGCGCAACAGTGCATCAAAGAATGTAGAGCATCGAACGTCATTGATAAAACGCAAAGTACTTTGAGTAATCACTCGAGTTAATCCCAGGTTGGATCCATAAATCGAAATTTTTAATTCAACGTAAGTGGAGCAGGGAATTGTATAGTCCATGGCAACTGGACCTAATCAGGATACACAGAATCGTTCGTGAAGTTATGCGAGATATAGTCATTTGTGGACCCTTGAATTCGTATTTATGTTTGTACCCGCCGTTTGGCAGCGGCGGTGGCAGCGACGGTGGTGAGAGTCTCGTGGAATTGAAATGCAAATAGTGGGATCCGGGATGCAAATTCCGGTTGCACGGGGTAACGCCAGCCAGCCATCCTGAACGAATGAGCGAACGAACGAACGAAACACGGCCCAGGGCAGGCACGGATCAGTTCAGAACGGAACCAAAAGGAATGGAACTGAGTGGACTGCGGATAAAATGAGAGAGGGGGAAGGAGAGGGTGAGCGATGAGTGGGGCTGAGAAAGAAAGACAAAAAATTGATTGCAATTCGGCGCCACTCTCGGCTTGCTTGAGATAAAAGTAATGCGTTTCGTGCATAACGAGTCCCTCCCGCCTCTATCCAACCCTCTTATTCTCGCGTGTTGCCCGCGATCTCTCCCTTCCCACCGCGCCCGCTTCCTCTTGCTTTATGCCACCTTATTTCGTACTACCACTTTGTTTTCAACTTCCCAAGGTGCTTTGTAGACTGCCTTTTCGATGAGCAACCATCGATCATTTCGAAGAATCGCGGACCTCTTTCTATCCGAGTTGGATATGTAGGTGAATTTATCAATGATCAGTAATAAGTAAAAGTAGTACGCAAGACTTTTAACGGAATGGTATACGTCAGGGTGTTTCTAATGATTGTTTTGTTTAAATAATTCAGTTTCCTCGGTTCTTTTCTATGCGTAATAGAATATAACAAAATTTGAAATGAATATTTCAATACTTCCAACACATACAACAAGTATGACTTTATACGTATTTTAATATTTTGATAAAAATATTATTATACATATCGTTCAAACGATGTTACTTTATTTTATATAAATGTTGCAACCTTTAAGGGGGTATTCTAGTCTAGAAATTTCAAAATATCGATTTTTTTTTATTGCACTTTCTCAAAGTGTAGATTTGCAAATACATCTGCCAAAGGATATTATTCTGGTACATACCGATAAGAAGTATTTCCATGAAAAATAATTAATTGGAAATGTAGAATAAACATTTCTTGTACGAGCTTTCGTTTCTAAAGGAACAATTGAATATGAGAATTCATTGGACGTGCGTGCAATGAAACATGACTTGACCGACATGTCTGACCATTACACGCTATTTCTACTTATACTACTGTTTTCCGCCGATAGTACTGTTGTCAAACTAATAGAACAAATTGAGTCAGACAGCACTATATTACCGTCAATTAGTAATGGTATTAATGCAATTACATACCCATTAAGGGAATATGTATAATGAGAATGACGTAACCTAACTGCAACTCCAGATATGGAACAAGTGAAAATTATACACAAAAATGAAGCGGTTTCTTAAAGTGAATCGGTTTTAAAAAAAATTTTACGAATAACAGATAAAACGCGTAATTCAGAATCGGGTAATGACATTAGCCAAAACGTTTAGCAAACTTTCGTTCACGTCACTCCCTTCTCTTGTACTGGATAGGATCGATATTTCGTAATTATATTAAGCAGAATGTCGACGGCAGTGACTGGTCCACACCACGGCTTATTTCGAGATAGAAGTATCACTGCATGGCGATGGACGACAATCGGACAGTTAACAGGAAGTAATTGGACACTCGTAGTTACCAGCCAGCGAAGCACATCTGTAATTCGCTGGATGGGTAGAGGTCGGTTGTCACTATTAGCTACATTCTGTTTTGCATACCTACCAACTTCCATACGTCGTGCATATCAATTGTCTGTCACGTTTCCACTTATAATGTTGATTCGATTAACAATTATACAAGTAGGCATTGGAACTTATCCGTGTCATTGCACCACTTGTGAATGTTGAATGATACCGAGACTACCTCGTGGTATTCATATAAAGACCCAGTTTCAAAATTCTGTGTGAATGTATGTACGTACGTATGTATGTTGGCTTCTATTTTTTTTGTCTTTTTGACTACATCTCATCAATGATTTATCAGAGGTTGATGAAATTAGATATTGTACTTTCGATGTGTTCGAGGAGACTCGTGAAATTTTTGAAGAAAACGAAATTAATTCTTCTGTAGTCGGCACAGACTTGATTAGACGTCTTGACTAATAAAAGTAAAAAAACGTGATGGCTTTGAAACTATTACGAAGAAAATTCTACGATACCGTTAACAGTTATTATTCGTTTCAAATAGACCTATTATATCGAATTGCTCTTGAAAATTCTCACCTGAAATAGATGTCACCCTTTTAGAAATTTGTACGGAATAAGATTCGCAAATTAAGTGATCCCGTTACGACAATGAAATTACCGACAATCATTTCCATTGATCCGCCGATTAATAAGACCAAGCACGTTGGACGAACGTTTCCCGCAACGACGAACTCGATGGACAGAAGGGGCGAAAGCTGTCAGGCAGGGCATGCTGGTACCTCGGTAGGGGGGAGTGCCATCGATTACGACGAAATTAACATTTAAAAGCGAAAAATTTGCAAGTGCCAAGAAGGCCAGCGCTGTACTAACCGTGGACAGTACAGAGCCGCCCGTACATAATGCAACCTGCAAACACGAGCGCTCTCGTTACCAAGCGCAAGCAATTTGCGAGAGAGAAACGGAACCAGGGAAGTTGTAAAGGGGGAAAAGAAATGCAAAACACACTAGAGAGAAAGAGAGACGGTGAACTGTGTGGGGATAACGTTATGGATAAAGAGAAAAAACCGAGAGCAATAGAGAAAGGAGAGGGGGCTACCCTCGCTGCTAAATGTAAATGTCCGGCATTTGTTACTTCGCCTGTATGACCCGCTGTTTGTTTGTATCTGCGGCACAAGTGCAACACGCTGGGGCTAGAAACGGAGCAGGAAGAGGCGAAGAAGGAAATGATATGGAGGCGGAGGACCCACCAGACACTTGCAACATCAGCGGCGTAGCTGTATTCGGCGTTGTCCCTTTTTGTTCTTGTTTTCGTATCTATTCTTTTATTTCCTTCTTCCTGTCCCCTCCTTTGCCGTTCTCCGTAAGCCACCGCTTCGGTACGCTCATTTGTAAAATATTATGATGGCACCCGCTGCGTTGTATTCATTCCAGCCGGGCAACGGTGTTTCCTTTTTATTTTATTTTTTTTCTCCTTTCACGAATTCCATTTTAATTACCGGACTATCCAGGGGATTCGCGCGTTCCGGTTTCAGATCAATCTGAGACCAAGTATTCATTGAAATTCCGCGGAATTGCGTCCTCCGCGGGTTCCTCTGTCGCGTTGTTATCGGAGACGAGGCCGAGAGCGATCAACGGACTAGCTGGACGAGCCGGAGGCACGAGGGAAGAAGGGGTATTAAAAAGGGCAAAGGGTTGAAAAATTTGCTCGTCGATCAAAGGGCTTAACGAGTTCCAAGGAGAGACGATTAGTCACGCAGTCGCGCGTACGCAACGCTTGAAAGGTGAACATAACTGGACTGATTCCTTTATATACCGCTATTATAGTTTACTTAAAGGCACTTCTTTTATCGGTTCAATGAGAAATTCGCAATCAATTTTGCAGAGAGAATTTTGAGTAGCGATAATCGCTTATTTGCATTCAAATAACGCATTAATTAATACAATGTTCTCACCGGACAATGCTCCACAACAAACCTCCACATGGTTAGTACATGCATCAGTTTCTAAACAGCTTGGCAACACATTTTATAATTGTGTAATTGTTGTTGTGTTATAGGTATGGCGTTTCAGAAATTCGTATGATAATTACGGATGCATAATTGTACCTATACATTTTAATTCATCAACCCTCGTGTTTTATGAAATCATTAAGTGAAATAGATTTGTTTTTAGTCAAAACTAGAGGTTAAATTCTATAAAAACGCTTATAACAACTGGTATCGGTTCGAACTGCTATCAACGGAACTTCGAAAGTCGAGTAACGTGTAGAGTTCGTGTTGCGCGATAGTAACACTTCTCGGCAAGGCCTGAGTATCATATTTCCAGTAAGTAACAACTTTCCACGTTTGCTTTAAAATCCTTCGCGATGATGGTACGTATGCCTCCCCGTGTGGAAGGATGGAGTTACTGGTGGATATATATATATTTACGGGTAGTCTCCTCGGAAGCATATCGAACATATTTAATGCAATTCAGTCTTCTCGCATTTGCTTATTTGAGTTGATAATTAAATTAAATAATCAAGTCGAAAACTAAGCTTTAAATGAATGAATTTTTTTATTCCATATTTTGTTCTTATTTTTTTATAATTCATTCATGCAGGGCATTTTGTAGCCCGCTATAGCCCAAAGAATTAACGCCAGATCTATCTTATACCACAGCCACCTTTCAATATCCACCCCGTAGAAACGATGCCCGTCAAACACATGAAGAAAATTGTGAAAAATTGAGGAATCGACTCATAAAAGTGAATTTCATAAGTGTCGGATGAATTGAATGCATTGGACTCGTATCTTTATCTGATATCTCGGTCGAACTTATTTCGACAATAGGCAGCAGCTTGAGCTAATAATATTCTTCCCTTCGAGGAAAGGGAGGAGGTCTCGGAATCAGAACGCCGAGGGTTACTTCCGCGCGCCAGCTTTTTCCTTCTTTCCGTCTTGCTTCTTCCCGCAACAGGAACCTTCTCCTTTCTCTTTAGCCCGACAAGAAAAGCATTGTGCGGAAAACTTCCACACGCCGCGCCGCGCCGAGCGAAGCCGCGCCGACGACTGGCGTACTTGTATGAGGCCGCGCCACTCTTTTGATATCTCAACGTAGTAGACGAGTGGCGTGTCGTAATGAAATCATCTCCAGTGCTTTGATCTTCCCCTTGCGCGCCTCACTCCTTTCCACCATGAGCAACCTCCGCGTCGCTTTCCCTTGAAAACGGCTACGCAGGCCCCATTCCACTCACCACCGTTCCGACCATCCCGTCTCCTCCCTAGCCAACTTCTCTCCTCCACCCAGGCCAACCACCTCTCCCCTGCCCGCCCTGCATGTCCTGTTTCGCCCCCGACCCCTAACACCACCCTTTCCCCATCCCCAACAATTCCTCCCATAATGAGTTCCTTCTGCGCTTTCTTCGCCACGATACATTTTTACCATGCGAAAAGCAATTTCCTAATTATGGCAAGCGCTAACCGATTGTCCTTTGTCGCGTGCCGCGCTCCTTTCTTCCGCCGATTACGTTGCCCGACCCGATCATAATTACATTTTCGCCTAGTGTTTTTCGCGCGACGACGCTAATAGACGCCGGGAGAGAATGCACTCGGTGACGAAGGAAAGGAAGATATAACCGTTAGGGGTATCGCAATAACTCCTCGCTTCCAGCAGCCCAGTTCCTGCCACGTGTGCGCAAAGAAAGATTCCGCGACAAAGGTTTCTCGCAAGGGGAAACCGCGGTGAACGGGTGAAGCACTCGTTTCGGAACTTGAGGAGCTTATTCTGTAGTCGATAGAAGACGTGTTCACTTGTATCGTAATTGCATAAAATCTACAGTTTATTTATTTTATTACTTCTTTCCGTTTCATTTCTACTTTCGAGCAGAAGAAATTTCCAGGAAGAATGTACATGAAAATTATTTTTACTTTATAAGAAAAGATTTTCAAAAATGGCTTCGAGATCTTGAGATACCCTTTTGGAATTTTTTTAAATCTCCTTATGAAGTAAATTAGTTGAATATCTCGTGATGAGGGTCTCTCGGTATATATATGACGTGTGCATATAGCTAGGAATCTCAGGTTATGATGTACTGCCTGTAATAAAACTAACGCCTGAGGCGTAGGGGTTGCAGAGACCTCGCTTGCTTAATTTGTGCCACAACAATGAATGCGTCGGTTCGTACAAAGAGTTGAGAAGCGCAAATACATCTACACTCGGCTCAAGCAATTCTGTCTATATTACCGCATATACACTCAAGGGACAGTATTGAGATGATATTGTTTATCATCGTACAGGGCATTAAATATTCATTTCTCCGATTTAGCAAATTAGAATTTCCGTGGAAATTGTAGATTCATTTTAGGGAACATTTTCTGGTAAATTTTTTATCGATATTTGAGATTCAAACTTTTGTTCGATACTTAAATATTGTTTTCAAAAAAAAATAAATTTGTGATCGCTTTTTAAACCATCTTCTACAAACCATGTACTTCAAGAGAGGAGAACAACCTCAGGAACATCGGGAGAAAATAACTACACAACGCATTGTTCAGAAAAGTGCCGAAGTTTAACTACAGAAGTTCGTAGCTCTCGAGTCTCTGCCCGAGTTGGGCAAATGTTGTTTTCCAATAACGTTTAAAAATAAAGCTTCCTCTTTAATGGATTCTAATTTATGTGTAAAACATAAGCGGAAGCTAGCTTTCGAATGAATCTACGATTTTTGTTCGCTATGCAAATATCAAATTTTCCAAACTCTGACATTCACTCTGTATTTGCGTTATTAACACAATTTGTTTAAACTAATCTAACCCGACGGAGACATCGCCTAAGTAATTGTATCGTACACAATAAAGGAGTGACGATCCTTTGAGAGGCAATAATAGAAGGCACGAGACATCGGAAACTACCGTGGACATTGACGATGATCGATTCGCGGGGCGTATAGAGAAGAGCGCCGCCGAAGACGCCCGGAGGTGGAACAGATGAAGGACGAGATGCTCGTTCTTCTTTGGAAGAGAAGCCATGACCGTGGTAGGTATATAAGGTGTATCGAGCAACAAGGACTAACGGCCTCTAATTAATAAAGTTACGGGAACAACTCTCAAAGTCGTCCTACTCCTTCTACACACCCTCCTTCCAGGGTAGCAGCTATTTCCCTCGCTTTAGAAATTCTGTTATTCCCACCCTTCATACCTTCCTTCTTTATCGTTTCTTCATTCTTTTGCGAACACCCGCCTACAAAGTTCTATCCCTTTATTGGATGAAAACTGCACGTTAGCCTGAAGGTTAACTTGTACTCCCGTTAATTGCGCTCGATAACAGGAGCGAGTTTAGAGGCTGGAATATGATCAGCAAACGTTCCGATAATTTGGAAGAATGTTTCTACGATGATGCTTTGCTGCCTTCGTGTTTCGCCACCGGGCACGTCTCGTAAAGGCTTCAGAAACACGCATATAAATAATGCTATAAATAACGTTTGTGAAAATAATTTCATGGTAACATTATTATTTCTTCGATTGTTATTATATTATTATTATTATTATTAAAATTATTCCACGTTTCATTCCTTCTTGTTGTTACCGATCAATTGCACCGAGGAAATAAAAAATATGAATGTATTGCGCTCTTCAACGTTCATCAAATTATAAATATTTACATTCCTAAAGCGGATAAATATAACTTCATTTAAGTTTCAATCAAAGGAATTTGTATTCTAAACATATAATAGAACAATTGTACGAAAGTAAATAAATTTGTAACTTGGACCAAATCTACTTTAAATTCCAAGTTACACTTTCGAATAATTAGTTTTAGTATGAAATTGTTAACATCAATTGCAGAATACTAATTATAATTTAACACGCATATAGAGGAGTCGATTAGCTCCTTCCAATGTAACAAATATTTTAGCTGAAATCTGTTGACCAGCTCGTAAAATTTGACACAAATTTTTCTTAAACTTCAAATTCAAATACATAAACGATATTCATTAATAGATTCGTAACTCTTTTCGTATACTTATTCCAATCGAGAAAGAGTCCTCATACTTACGAAAGGGGATGTGCACGGTGTACGTTGCCGTGAAGGAATCACCCTAATCCCCTCGCGCCGCGATCCCGAGCGAGTCTCGTGTCAGAATAATTTTCTGATGATTCGAAAGGTTGATCGCGTCAATCCATCCTAATTTAACCTTGTTCCCGAACAAAGATGGAGAGATCAATTCACGCGATGCCCCCCTCGTAGCCCCCCTCGCTACTGATCCTCCCATTCGTCGGCTTCCTTCTCAACTGTAGCTATCCCGAGCGTGACGCTTGATAATTGATAACTCGCACGAGAACACGATACGTCTTTTCTTCTCATCGGCGAGCCGGCGCCACTGCGAAGAGGGTCGTATCGTTTCGGAGAATATCGTGTGGATTCTGCAGAGCGTCGGAGCGCCACAAGAGGAAGCACCACCCGCGGACTGCCAGACTTTAAGAATTAAAGGAAGTTCTCGCTGGCAACGGTAACGCGTCGCGTTCGCTGCGTATCTCGACGACGCTAGCCCCGAGAGAAACTCTCTCAGCGAGTTATGGCTCGCTAAAGAAAATTGACTTGAATCCTGGCCAGGATAATAAAAGCGCGTCGCTACGAGGAAACGCGGGCGAGAAGAATGAAGGAAGCAATACGACGGTTCGAGCGATACCGTGAACAAGAAGCTACTTGCAAACGTGAGACACGCCGAGAGGGGAAACAGCAGCGGGGCGTAGATATTGGGGCGTCGTTAGAGGTGCCGATATCGATAGATATCAATTAAGTGTTATTATGTCCTTCATGCTGGTGTAGCCTACGCCGATAAGATCATGCCACTAGTTAAGCGGGTACATGTGATCTGATATTGAGGATCACGTGACAGTTCCGTGCGGTTCAGCTTCAAACGTATTGTTTCCGTGACGCTGAACACAAACGCGAAGGTAAATCGAAGGTAAATCGAAGGTAGACCCAGATAATACATCGTTCCACATAAACTGTTTTTATTCTTTTTCACGTTCGTTTGTAGCGTGACTTTGAGGTTCTGATCTACATGGATTTGCGATCAATTTTCATCTTAGGTTACATAGCGCGTAGGTCAAGAGGTTACTCGAGGGTTGGTGGAGAATTTTGTCTCGCTACTGATCACCTTCAAACAGGTTGCTCGAAAAAACCAGCGAATGAGATATAACATTGAGAATATCCTAGATTGAACAATAATACACAATAGAAATAATATAAGTTTAATGACATAGTGAACATGTGTCACTGGTACAGTAGCAGTGTATCACTAGACTGTGTAGTAATTATTAGAATATAATATATTATAAAATACCAAGTATAACAAATGTAAAGGTATATCGTGCTATTGCAATGATAAAAGGATAAACAATTTTAAAGACTATATTAAATTAAAAAAGAAACGAATGGCGATAAACCATAATTATGGCGATTACCATAATTATACATATGTAATAATTCATAAGCTGTTTATTTAGAAACACAATTCTCGCGCGTCAGCGCGCATTGTTGATAACGGTTTCTGTATAATATGGTATTAAATTTGTTTTCGTTAAATATTTACGAGCAAGACCAGTTAATGTAATAGCATGTGGACAGAGTATATCATATAAGCAGTGAATTGTTATTTCATTTATAGTCGGTCAGTTCCGATTTTACGTTCAACTGGATGGCGCGAATTGTACCACTGATGTGCAAATCAGCGAACTGGAATTCTGGTAACTCGATGATAAACGACTCTGTCCTAGCTATTGAGACACGCACATTATTTTTAAACTGTCACGATCAGCAATGATGGATTGTAGGATTGTTGCTTGCGAGATATTCCTCTAATCGTTGGACGAAAATGTATAGAATATTTCGTTTCATTGTTCAATGCTCAGTTCTTCTTTTTTTATACTGTTACGCTTATCGCCATCGCGGCTCAAACATATCACGTAAAAGCAATCTGACAACTACATATATAGTTGTTATAGTTTATACTAATGTCTACTATTATCATTTCCGGAATATATTGCGTATTGCGTGAAAGTTTCAATTTTCTAGAAAGAATAGAAGTGAAGAGAACAGAGACGATCTTCGTTAAATAGGTAACTTAATATCATGGTAAACCACTTAAATTTACCACTGTATAGCTTTGAAATAAGATATAGCTCTGAAATAAATTATAATATAGACAGTATTTATAAATAGTTTTCTCGCAACTTTATTTTCTTGGAGGACTATCAAGTCACTTTTGATTTCCTAAGGAGAGCACTCAAATTTCCCTCCATCATTCAAAATTGAATCAGATCCCGACTAGAAGAGCATTTACGTCTGTGAATGACATTTATTAGGATACTGATGAACAAAGCTTTGAAATTGCATCAGTTACATCTCTGAGTAACGACAAACAGCTGTTTCAAGTAGTAACCATCTACCATAAGGTAGACCATCCTCCTGTATGTGTTTACGGTATGATTCCGCTGATGTAAACACGAATGCGTAGAGTTCGGACAAACATTTCCACCTTGTTATGATTACGACGTGGAATAACCGAACGCTGTGTCCACTAAAGAAGCGTAAGTGATAACGTAGCATTCTTTTTACCTTGCTGGGTGTCGTTGCTTGTTGCTGCGGCGAACAGCTGGTGCTATGTATGGTCGGCTGGTTCGTTGTAGACGGCACGATGCCTTGGTGATTCAGGTGGCTCAGCTGATTGAGTTGGTTGAGTTGTTGCGGCTGCTGAACCGGATTCTGGTTAGTGGCCTGCAGCTGTTGATGATGCGTCTGATGCGCAGGATGGGTCGTCTGATGATGCGTCGCGGGGAAGGTGGGCACCGTGAACGGGACGAACAGCATCGGGCTGCCGAGGATGTGCGCACCACCTCCACCCAATGCCCCCGTCTCCTCCCTACACCTTTTTCGTGCGTTTTTGGTTTTGGATAACTCTTTTACTCCATCAACCGTGGTTTTTACTTCGGCGTGCTACTACGTACACGTATAGTCTTATTATATTGTACTTTTGTCAAACACTGCTGATGACGACGACCAACAGAGTAGAAGCAGATGTAGCGGTAGTGGTAGTGGTAGTAGTAGTAGTAGTAGTAGTAGTAGTAGTAGTAGTAGTAGTAGTAGTA